>NC_091996.1:5250875-5321282 GCF_044704955.1 Pristiophorus japonicus
GGGAGGGGGGGATCTGGCCAGGGGAGGGGGGGGATCTGGCCAGGGGAGGGGAGGTCTGGCCAGGGGAGGGGAGGTCTGGCCAGGGGAGGGGGGATCTGGCCAGGGGAGGGGGGATCTGGCCAGGGGAGGGGGGATCTGGCCAGGGGAGGGGGGATCTGGCCAGGGGAGGGGGGATCTGGCCAGGGGAGGGTGGATCTGGCCAGGGGAGGGGGGATCTGGCCAGGGGAGGGGGGATCTGGCCAGGGGAGGGGGGATCTGGCCAGGGGAGGGGGGATCTGGCCAGGGGAGGGGGGATCTGGCCAGGGGAGGGGAGATCTGGCCAGGGGAGGGGGGATCTGGCCAGGGGAGGGGGGATCTGGCCAGGGGAGGGGAGGTCTGGCCAGGGGAGGGGGGATCTGGCCAGGGGAGGGGGGATCTGGCCAGGGGAGGGGGGATCTGGCCAGGGGAGGGGAGGTCTGGCCAGGGGAGGGGAGGTCTGGCCAGGGGAGGGGGGATCTGGCCAGGGGAGGGGGGATCTGGCCAGGGGAGGGGGGATCTGGCCAGGGGAGGGGGGATCTGGCCAGGGGAGGGGGGATCTGGCCAGGGGAGGGGAGGTCTGGCCAGGGGAGGGGGGATCTGGCCAGGGGAGGGGGGATCTGGCCAGGGGAGGGGGGGATCTGGCCAGGGGAGGGGGGGATCTGGCCAGGGGAGGGGGGGATCTGGCCAGGGGAGGGGGGGATCTGGCCAGGGGAGGGGGGGATCTGGCCAGGGGAGGGGGGGATCTGGCCAGGGGAGGGGGGATCTGGCCAGGGGAGGGGGGATCTGGCCAGGGGAGGAGGGATCTGGCCAGGGGAGGGGGGATCTGGCCAGGGGAGGGGGGATCTGGCCAGGGACGGAGTACAGTGGGCAATTTCAGCCGTGGATTTCTTCCTCTGCAGGTCATTTGAGCCAATCCTGCGCCTTCTCCCTCAGCGAGTGGCTCCCGTCAGCCAGCACTGGGCAACATGGGCACTGTTTAACCTCACGTCCGTCTATCGTAAGTACTGGAGAGTGTTGTCCTTCTTAATCGGTAACGTTCAGCACATGTTTCTGGCAGAGGACAGAAGGAGGCCATTCAGTCCATCGTGCCTGTGTCATTAGTGAACCAGATGGGGTTTCATGGCAGTTTCGCAACTTGCTGTGTGAGGTTTGAACTGGCAGCCTCTGGGTCACCAGCTCAGTACCACAAGCACCGACATTAGAGTACCCCGTGCTGGGGAAATGCGGTCTGTGCTATTACCGACTCTGACAGGCCCCTGTACAGCACTCCCACCCTCTGGATGTTGAATTTCAAGCACCAGGTTTGCGTGAACTATAGAAATTATTTTTTCTTTTTAAAAAATTTACGGCTGGAAGTAAAAAGTCGCGTGTTACAGTTTAAGCACCGTTTTGAGCTTTGCCTCTGAGCTGAGGCCGTTTGTGAACCTGCCGTTTCATGGTTTCCATCCTTAGCTGAGAAATACTGCCCGTTGCTGATAAAAGAGAACGGAATCGCACTGCTGAAGGGAGTGATCAAGTGCGACGCAGCTCGAGCGGAGACCAAAGCGATGGCAAGGTGCGTGAAACCCTCGAACCCATCACTGTGCGTCCGTGTCCCAGTCACACAGCATTCAGCTGGAGATCATTTCGGGAGGCTCGGGGGGGCGCCAGGCAGGCTTTCAGTCCAACCCTTGCACCTCTGGCGCCTGGGTTTGAATCCGGCCCAGATTCTCGGAAAAAATCTCTCCTGAGGATTCAAACTCAAATCAGTTTCGCGTCGCAACCAAGGTTCCCTTTGAGCTGTGCGGCGCTCCGGCACACCTGCGTTTAAATAGAAAAAAACGTGCATGCACGGTATTTTGAATGCACACATAGTCCCTTAAAGGGGCCGCGCACCCAAATAAAAATTTAGCGACGCCACAAATCGGCAGTCACATTCTGACTAGAATCTAGTTGAAGCTGCAGCCCTAGAGATACAGGCAGCCTCCCAGTACCCGGCAACCCAGCTCTCGAAACCCGGGCAACTCGGTCCTCTTGAATATTTTTTACTCACCTCACTGCCTTATCCTGTTTGAATTTCCTGGGGCTGCGGGGTTGGAAAGGGCTTCTCCCATTGCTGTTGTCCCATTAAGAACATAAGAATTAGGAGCAGGAATATGCCATTTGGCCCCTCGAGTCTGCTCTGCCATTCAGTGGATTCATGGCTGATCTTCTATCTCAACTCCACCTATCCGTCCGATCCACATATCCCTCGATTCCCTTAATATCCAAAAATCTGTCAATCTGTGTCTCAAATATACTCAAAGCCCCCACAGCCCTCTGGGGCAGAGAATTCCAAAGATTCAAACCCCTTTGAGTGAAGAAATTTCTCCTCATCTCAGTCCTAAATGGCCAACCCCTTATCCTGAGACTGTGTCCCCTGGTTCCAGACTCCAGTCAGGGGAACGAGCCTCTCAGCATCTACCCGAACAAGCCCTTTTTTATGTGTTTCAATGACATCACCTCTCATTCTTCTAAACTCCAGAGAGTATCAGCCCAATCTACTCAATCTCTCCTCATAGGACAACCCTCTCATTAGAGCTTTTCTGGGGTTGTTTGGGTCACAGCAACAGGAACACATCACTGAGTGTGTGTGTGTGTCGTTCTAACCTGCCAGTGTTTAATGCTGACTCTGCTTACAATAAATTTTGGCGGGGGGGAGAAACTCCTTTCAATGAGCTGAAACATTCCAACCACTTGTCAAATATTATTCGCCCTTTTATATAGAAAGACTTGGATTTATATAGCGCCTTTCACGACCACCGCTCAAAGTGCTTTACAGCCAATGAAGTTTTGCAGTGTAGTCACTGTTGTAATGTAGGAAACGCGGCAACCAACTTGCGCACAGCAAGCTCCCACAGACAGCAATGTGATAATGACCAGATAAATTTTTTTTGTTATGTTGATTGAGGGATAAATATTGACCCCAGGACACTGGGGATAACTCCCCTGCTCTTCTTCGAAATAGCGCTTTGGGATCTTTTACAGTCACCTGAGAGAGCAGACGGGGCCTCGGTTTAACTTCTAATCCGAAAGGCGCTCTCTCAGCCTAGATTTATGTGCTCAAGTTCCTGGAGTGGGACTCGAACCCACGACCTTCTGACTCAGGAGGCGAGTGTGCTTCCACGCCTGACGCACAATAAGCAAAAGAAAAATGTTAATGTACAACTGAGGCTGTTTACTAATCCGTTTGAAGCCTGCCGTTACTCTTCTGTTTCTTCATCCCACAGCCAGGTCATCAGTTTCTGCGAGAACTTTAAGGAGGAGCGAATGGACACATCCAGATAAAGGCTGAGATCGAGCCGTCACGGACCCTCACTACTTCCTGTCATGCTTGGCATCTGCGTAAATGCTGAGGAACCTTCTGTCCCGCGACATGACAATGCATCAGATGCATCGTCGGGGGAAACCTCTGTGTGTGACACACTGCATCAGAAGACACGCGGGGGAAACATTTGGTGTTGCACAAGGAAATGTTAATTCACATCATTTTAATTGAATGAGGAATTAGCGTTTTCTCTCTCTCCCTCTCTTGCCTTTTTTTGTTCTCTATTCCTCTCCCCATTCACTTTCTTTATTCTGTCTTACTATCACTCTATTCTTACTTTCTCAATCTCATTTTCTTTTCTCTCGTACTTTCCCTTCCTTGCTTTCCATCTCTATCCCTGGCATTCTCACCGTCTCTTATCTTCCTCATTCTATTATCCCGTCTCTCTCGCTCTCTATCTGCCTATTTCCTTCCTGTCTCTGTAAATTGTGCTTCCATGGTCTACCTTGAAACATTTTGATTGTGAAATCTCTCGGGCTGTGCCAGTTAATCAAATGTCAACGGTTATAAACTTTTAAGGAAAAGACAAACGGAATAATTAATAAATGATTTGTTGTGGAGGCACCTGTCACTGTACATGCGCTGGGGGGGAGGGGAGGGGCAAATGGTTGTTCAGTTGTTAATCTGTGGCTGGTGATGCAGTAACAAGCCCAGGACAGCTGGCTGTGGAATCTGGGATTCCTTGTGTCTGGGATTTGTGAACCTTCAGCGTTAATTACACACTGACATCTCGCTGCAAGAACTCCAACCCTAAAGCAACCTGCGATATTAATTCGATATATTTGATTGCAGAAATAATACATTGGCACGGCCTCAAAAGAGCGGAGTTATTCCCTTTGAGAGACATGTGTGCCGCCCAAGCAGAGAGTTAAACTGACTCCGATGGGTGTATTGGCTGTTGCAGCGGTGTGTTAGTAATTGGTTTAGACCTGTGCGTTGCTGAAGAGTGCTGGCGATACTTAGCCGATTGATCTACTGTCAGGAGATGTGTGTTTTTACCTCTGTGCTTTTTGTTTGGTCCCCGGTCACCTGCCCTCCCTTCCACCCCCCAGTTTCCCTAATCGCCCAGCCCCGCAAGGTCATTTCACAATCTTCTTGATCCAATTTGATCGGTCATTGATGCATTGCAAGCCTGTTGTCACATTCTACACCACGCGGGTAGGTCCAACCTCAATACCACTTGTGCTTGCTTCCCTTGCCGTCCCCCAGCTGTTGCTCTCCAACTCGCACCTTGGAGCCGCTGCAATGGCACTTTAAGCATTCCATGGAGCCACAGCTTCCGGGTTTTTACACACTTCCGGGTTTCACACACTGCCGGACTCCCCGCGCTGGTACATCAGTCAGATCCCAACCTCGGAGCGGGTTGAGTGTTTGTGCCGCTCCGTCAATATTTAGCCCCTATTCATCGGACAGACAATTTTTTTTTGTCTAATTGGTAGTGTCTTATATCTAAGGCGCGCTCTATTTCCGAGATAAGGGGCCGAATGGCCTACTCCTGCTCCCAATTCTTATGTTCTTATAACCGGTTCTAAACACACCCGAGAGGCCCATTGGCAAAGTGGACTGCTGCAGTCACAGGCTCCACATGTAAGGAGGCTGGTAATAACAACAACAGCGCCTTCAGCGTAGTAAGATGTCCCAAGGTGCTTCACAGTCTTATGAGACAAAATATTTGACACCGAGCCACATAAGGAGAAATTAGGGCAGATGACCAAAAGCTTCTTAAAGGAGGTAGAGAGGTTTAGGGGGAGTTCCAGAGCTTGGGGCCTAGGCAACAGAAGGCATGGTCACCAATGGTCAAGTGATTATAATCAGGGATGCTCAAGAGGGCAGAATTTGAGGAGCGCAGACATCTCTGGGGGTTGTGGGGCTGGAGGAAATTACAGAGGTAGGGAGAGGTATAGGGGATGGAGGAGGTTACAGAGATAGGAAGGGACGAGGCCATGAAGGGATTTGAAAACAAGGATGTGAATTTTGAAATCAAGGTGTTGTTTAACCGGGAGCCAATGTTAGTAGCAGGAAGCTGCTGGTTACAGTCCTTGGAGTCAGGGGAAACCAATGTCCCAGTGGTGGAGTGTCCTGCTGTTTGGAATCCGTCAGTCACACACTGCTGTGGGTTTTGGCATCAGGGTACCTCCCGTGAATGGAGACTCCCCAGACAACCCTTGTATAACTGGAGTCTCATTGGCCGGGCAGGATCCTATTCAACTTCCCTTTGCCGCAATAAATAATCCAATTGGGCTATTTCCAGACCAGACTCCAGGCTAACAGGATACAACCTGATAATACAGTCCCGGCTCTCGGTCGAATCAGAGACCTGGGGGCAGATGGGGTCATGTGACCAGCACAAAGCCCTGCTACCCTAGAATCATCATCATCATCATAGGCAGTCCCTCGAAGACTTGCTTCCACTCTAAAAATGAGTTCTTAGGTGACTGAACAGTCCAATACGGGAATTACTGTCTCTGTCACAGGTGGGACAGACAGTGGTTGGAGGAAAGGGTGGGTGGGGAGTCTGGTTTGCCGCACGCTCCTTCCGCTGCCTGCGCCTGGTTGCTGCACGCTCTCGGCGCGAGACTCGTGCTCAGCGCCCTCCTGGATACGCTTCCTCCACTTAGGGCGGTCTTTGATCAGGGACTCCCAGGTGTCGGTGGGGGTGTTGCATTTTATCAAGGAGGCTTTGAGAGTGTCCTTGAAATATTTCCTCTGCCCACCTGGGGCTCGCTTGTCTTGTAGGAGTTCCAAGTAGAGCGCTTGCCTTGGTAGTCTTGTGTCGGGCATGCGGACAATGTGGCCCGCCCAGCGGAGCTGGCCTTCCCAAAGGGAGGGGCGGGAGGCTATAGTTCAGAGGTGCTGTGCCTGCCCCTCTGCTGAAGGCCTGGACCCTTGCTCGAGTGCAGATACACGGGCATCTCAGCCCCCCAGGTGTCCCATCCGACCCAGAGGCAAACCGAGGCACCTGGTGTCAGCAGGATATTCCTAGGTGCAGAGCCACGCAGCCAAGCCCAATCATCTCCTCATCTCATCTACAGACACAAGCTTTTTAGTGATTATGTGCCGTGACCATGGCTCAATTCCCTCTTTGCTCCGTTCCCCTCCTCTCCTTGGATATTAAGGGAATCAAGGGATATGGGGATAGAGCAGGAAAGTGGAGTGGAGGTAGATGAACAGCCATGGTCTCATTGAATGGCGAAGCAGGCTCGTGGGGCCGTATGGACTACTCCTGCTCCTAATTCTTAAGCTCTCCATCCACTCTCCCCTCCCTCCGCTCCATTCCCCTCTGCTCCCCACCTTCCTCATATCCCCACCCCTCTCCTTCCCTTCCCTTTTTCCTTCCCTCTTTCCTTCCCTCTCCCCTCTCTTCTCTCCTCCCTGCCCAGAGGCAATGAAGTCAATTGTACCCTGGTTGAGATCAACCAACTCTCAGCACAAGCCGGGCAATGAACTGTTGGCCAGTGAGGCGCAGTAGTATTTTGGGCAGTGCCCTAACCCACTTGAGAAGTGAGGAGCTGTTGGAAGTGCTCAAACCGAGACATTTCTGATCTATGGAAGAAATAGGTCTCATTCTAAAGGTGTTAAGTACTTTACGGAATGTGTAATGTTTTTATGAATCTAAATTATAGAGGAAATGATGTGAGACAACAAATGGGGGAACAACAATCCTGTGTCTATATGTAAATACATCTCGATTGTATTAAATGGAGATAGAAACGGAAGGACTGTGTCCGTACGTGTTTGAGCTGTGGAGGAAACGCAAGCCCTTTTACTTTTTCTCCTCCTGAAGTAAGGTATGACACGCAGCTCCGTGAATCGCAGGGATGCCTGATATGAGACATGTTTAAACCCCCTCCCCCCGGACCTTCGCGCTCTGCTCTTCCTCCTCACTGAGTCCATCAAAGCGGGCCCTGCTTATCTGGAAATACTAAGCCGGTCAGGCAGCATCTGTGTGGAGAGAGAGAGAGAGAGAGAGAGTTAACGTTTCAGGTCGATGACCCTTTGCCAGAACGTCGGATCTGTTACACCGCAAAACAACAAGTGACATCACTTCAGGTCATCGACCTGAAACGTTAACTCTTGTTTCTCTCTCCACAGACACTGCCTGACCTGCTGAGTGTTTCCAGCATTTTCTGTTTTTATTTCAGATTCCAGCATCTGCAGTATTTCGCTTTTGGACCTGCTTATCGGCGTTTGCTACATCGCAAGCCACTTCCACGGGGAGAGTAAACGCCGCAAAATAGAGCGGGCCGCAAATTCTGTGCTGATTTGCCCAACTTCCCGTCGGTTGTTTTCTCTCAAGTTTTTTTTTTTACCTTCAGACTCGGCACCAATGTGTCCCCGAAGGTGAGCGGCTGTGATCAGTCGGGACAGTAACCATAACCTCTGCCCCTATTTATGGGCGCAGCTATTTGCACTAGTAAAGAATTCGGATAGGCTCGCATGATCACATGACCTGATTGCTGATTGGTCCCCTTGGAGGATAAGCCACACCCAGAAGTTTCTCTGGAATGAGTAATTAGAACCGCCCAGCCCAAGCTCTGAGTGACTTTGCAAAGTGTAATTCAAGCCATTCTGACTTCAGACCCCAGATAGGATAGAGCTACTCGTATGCCACACTGCGCATGCGCGACCGAATCGAGGACCCATGCTCAAAAAGTGGGCGGAGTCCAATGCGCACATGCGCAGAAGGACACACTAAAAACGAGTGCAAATAGTCACTCTCGCTTACACGGCAGCTGTTGATCCTGCTATACCCATTTACACCTCATCTAGTCATCTTTTGTTTCTTAACTTGTCTCATTACATAAGAACATAAGAAATAGGAGCAGGAGTAGACCTTACGGCCCCTCGAGCCTGCTCCGCCATTTAATAAGATCATGGCTGATCTGATCATGGACTCCGCTCCACTTCCCGCCCGCTCCCCATAACCCTTTATTCCCTTATCGCTCAAAAATCTGTCTATTGCCACCTTAAATATATTCAATGACCCAGCCTCCACAGCTCTGTGGGGCAGAGAATTCCACAGATTTACAACCCTCTGAGAGAAGAAATTCCTCCTTATCTCAGTTTTAAATGGGCGGCCCCTTATTCTGAGACTACGTCCCCTAGTTTTAACTTCCCCCTATGAGTGGAAATATCCTCTCTGCATCCACCTTGTCGAGCCCCCTCATTATCTTATATGTTTCGATAAGATCACCTCGCATTCTTCTGAACTCCAATGTGTATAGGCCCAACCTACTCAACCTATCCTCATAAGTCAAACCCCTCATCTCCGGAATCCTTTTGCCTTGCACCATCATCCCTTTTTGTCTTTTAATCGCTCCTGCCTTCCATCTTATCAACAGACCGTCCCTTTTGTTCTTTCCTTCCTTCCCTCCCTCCTTTCCCTGCCCCTGCACTTGCTTAAAAACCTGTTACATCTCTTAACTTTTTCCAGTTCTGACGAAAGGGTCACTGACCTGCAACGTTAACGCTGTTTCTCTCTCCGCAGATGCTGCCTGACCCGCTGAGTATTTCCCAGCATGTTTCTGTTTCAAAGGGGACAGGCCGTTCACCGGCTTTTACATTATACCGGCTTCTGCACGCGCAGAAATTTAAAGGGTCTGCGCATTAAAAGAAACAGGCCACACAGACCAACGCACCACTTGCAGGGCACATTGCCCGGCTAGAGCTGCAGAGAGACCCTCCAGCTGAAGTGGTGCTCTCCCCTCAGTGCATTTTCATGACAGTGTAGGGTCCTCCTAAACTAGCTGCAAAAAAAAAGGGACAATGGCAGGCCACTTCTTCAACATGAATTGGCCAAAAAAAACATAATCTGAGCCTTTAGTTTTTTTTAAACAAAAGGGGGCCAAACAGCTACCACAGACATTTGAGACCACAAAGGGGGCACGATTGAGGCAAGGGTCCGTGCAGTGGAGTTGAACATCCCAGCTCGTCCCGATCGCTAGGAGACAGGGCCCGCCCCCCCCCCCCCCCCCCAAACTTGGCCGATCAGCTAACTCACTCCGAATTGGGATTGAACCCTGGTGTCTTCCAACCCTGTACAGCTCATCTAGCAGGGAAATCCTTCACACTTTTTTTAATAGAATCATAGAAATTTACAGCACGGAAGGAGGCCATTTCGGCCCACCGTGTCCGCTCCGGACGAGAAAGAGCTATCCACACTAATCCCACTTTCCAGCTCTTGGTCTGTAGCCCTGTAGGTTACGGCACTTCAAGTGCACATCCAAGTAACTTTTTAAATGTGGTGAGGGTTTCTGCCTCTACCACCCTTTCAGGCAGTGAGTTCCAGACCCCCACCACCCTCTGGGTGAAGAAATTTCCCCTCAAATCCCCCTCTAAACCTCCCACTTTAAATCTATGCTCCGGGTTCTTGACCCCTCTGCTAAGGGAAATAGGTTTGTCTTTCTTAGAACCTGGGCAACAGGATGTTTTATTACTACCGGAGCTCTCTTGAGTTTCAACGGGAAGTGGGGATAAGATCTGCTCCAGATCCGAGTAAATCAGGGGAAACCACTTTGCCTTGTGCTGGAACAGCCCATTCAGTTCAAAGATATGACCCTGAGAGGGTGACTGTTGGTGGGGGTGGGGGGCATTCTGGGAACCGCTGAGAAACAATTGTGGGTTGCAGTAAAACCGCATGAGGTCCCTCTAGCTTTTCTTGGCTGCAGGTTGAAAACCTCCACGTCACACGGGATGGGCCTTGATTCTGAGCTACTCGCCCTCCTCTCCCCATTTTAATTTATTTTCTACCCCACTGATGCCCCACTCTGCAGGTCACTCTCTATACCCAGTATGTGATCTATATCCAGGGCTTCCCCATCTGCCTCGCTCCACCCCATCGCGCCTCACCCCACTCCACCCCATCCCATCCCACCTAATTCACCTCATCCCACCCCATCCCACCCTGAAGCATGTAGATAGATTCAATGCCTCCAGGGATTGCCCTCCAACTTCTGGATCTGCTTCTGAACCAGCACCAAGGGAACTATATTGGTAAAAATCAACGCCCTGGGGTTAGAATGGAAAAGGACGGCAGCTGGGGAGAGGGGGTGGGGAAGAGGCTTAAACTCACTGACCTCGCTTTGAAATGGAGTCTGCCTTTCACTCTCTGCCCTTCCACTGTCACCTGAATTGGCTGCCCTCGATTTCTGCAAAAGCTGGAGAGAACCTTGTCTGGCTTGTGACTTCCTCTAGATCCTCTAGTGCAAATAAAGCCTGCTACAGACATCTAATGGTACTAAAGGAAAACAGCGCCCATTAGCCTCAGTCTTGCAGTCCAGTCTGTCCTTCGACCCTGAACTCAAGAGCCCTGATGGGAGAGGAACTATTATCGCAGGTTATACGATGAGCAGTGGGCCAAAAGTTGCGACAGGCCAGGACATCAAGCCTATGTCTGGTCTTTCAAATTACAAAATGTCTGGAGGGGCGAGGGCATTGGGATGGGTTCAAAGAAAAAGTAAATGCAAATGCTGGAAATCTAAAATGAAAGCAGAAATCTCTGGAGATCCTAACAGAGAAGAGATGGGTTTTCACGAACCCTGTTTGGACCAGGAGTCCACGCCCGAGAAACCTTATGTCCCTCTTTACTCTTTTCAGATACCGACTGTGTTCCCAGTTTTGGGGGAGGGGTCTCCAGTTTGAGCGCCCGCTTGCTCACTGTGGCGCTTGTTGGTGGAACGAGTTCATGAACATTGGCCGGGGCATTGTGTCTAGTTACTGCTGCCGCGAGCAAACAGCAGTTCCCTTTGCAATATACCTGAGTCTGCCCCTCAGCTACTTGGCTCCATCTTCTTGATTTCTTTGTTTCTGTTTCAGTTGATTGTATTTCATCTTTGGGGTTTTTTTTGGAAAGTGCATGTGAAACTTGAATGAAGGGTCAGATGGCTGTTTTTACTGTACATAACACTGAGCTCAATCAAAGCTGAGTTCAAACAGCCCCTACCCCGCGCACCATGTAAAAAAAGTCCCCTTACACGCACATACCTATACAAATGCACCCATGTGGCAGACATACACTAAACAGATAATGCAGAATTAGACTTTAGTTGTTTTTGAAAAACATGGAATTAATTTTTATTTGTTGGTAATTGTATGAACTGAAAAGAAAATCTTTGTAGTTTTACATTGTTAAAGGGATGTTGGAACTTTACTCGTGTCTGTATTGACTTTCCTCTGCATCAGGGGGAGAGGGCAGGAAAGCGGAGTTGAGGCCAAGATCACTTCAGCTATGATCTTATTGAATGGCGGAGCAGTCTCGAGGGACCAGATGGCCTACTCCTGCTCCTATTTCTTAAGTTCTTATGTGTTTGACAGAATACGGGCATCGAGCGAGGGCTCAGTGGGTCGCACTCTCTTGCCTCCCGAGTCAGAAGGTTGTGGGTTCAAGTCCCCCCCCACTCCAAAGACAAGCTAATAATCCAGGTTGACGGTCCCAGTGCGGTAGTGCGGGAGCGCTGTGCCATCTTTCGGATGAGACATTAAACCCGAGGCCCCATCTGCTCTCTCGGGTGAACATAAAAGTATCCCACGGCCACTATTTAGACGAAGAGTCCTGGCCAATATTTATCCCTTACTCAACACCAGCAGATATAATTCAACCGGTCATTCATTTGTTTGCTGTTTGGGGGAGTTTGCTGTGCACAGATAGGCTGCTGGGTTTCCGACATTACGACAGTGACTACACTTTGAAAGTACTTCATTGGCTGTGAAATGCTTTCTTTGAGACAGTGAAAGTCCTCTCTTTTGTTGGTGCAGGCTGGGGATCAGCTCATCACCTCCTATGTCCTCAGCCAGAGTTTAGTTGTTTAACCAAAGTGGGTGTAAAATAATTCGATGATGAGGATCACCGAGATTGCAGCAAAAGTCAGTCCGTCATAGTCCCAGTATCCTGCTTCCTTCAACCAGCAACACCAAAAGCCGACTGGCTGTTCGACAACAACTTGCATTTATAAAGCGCCTTCAATGTAATAAAATGTTCCCAAGGCGCTTCACGGGAGCGTCACCAAACAAAACTGACACCGGGACATTACGACAGGTGACGAAACGCTTGGTCAACAACGTTGCTTTTAAGCGGATAAAATGCAACATCCCCACCGATACCTGGGAATCCCTGGTCAAAGACCACCCTAAGTGGAGGAAGAGCATCCGAGAGGGCGCTGAGCACCTCGCCGGGAGCATGCAGAAACCAGGCTCCGTGGAAGGAGTGTGCGGCAAACCAGACTCCCCACCCACCCTTTCCTCCAACCACTGCCTGTCCCACCTGTGACAGAGACTGTAATTCCCATATTGGACTGTTCAGTCACCTGAGAACTCACTTTTAGAATGGAAGCAAATCTTCCTCAATTTCGAGGGACTGCCTGTGATGATGATTTTAAGCGGAGTCTTAAAGGAGGAGATGAAGAGATTTAGGGAGGAAATTCCAGAGATAAGGCCCAGGTAGCTGAAGGCACTGTTGCGAATGGTAGGGCGAAGGAAGTGAGGAATGCACAGAGGCCTGAATTATGGAGGAATGCAGAGATCTCGGAGGATTGTACGGCTAGAGGAGCTTACACAGATAGGGAGGAGCGATCCCACGGAAGGATTTGAACATTGGGATGAGAATTTTAAAATTGAGGCATTGCCGGACTGGGAGCACTGACTGATGGGTGAACGGGGCTTGGTACGAGTTAGGATACGGGGGCAGCAGAGTTCTGGATACGCTCAAGTTTATGGAGGGTGGAAGATGGGAGGCAGGCCAGGTGAGCACTGGAATAGTAGTCAAGTCTGATGACGATGAAGACGTGGATGCAGGTTTCAGTAGCAGATGAGCTGAGGCCACTAGAGGGCGTGAGAGCAACTTCCATCAGTCCTCGCCCAGCCAATGAGCAGTGTCGTGATCGAATGCCATGTGATCAAATGTCACATGATCAAATCTCCAGGAATACATCAAACCTGGGGGCAACCCACAGGAAGATGTTTAAAGATACAATTTGGTGGCGGACCAGTGAGAAGCAGAGGGGGCCTGGGTGTGGGAATTCATGCAAAGGTCCAGTCCTCACACACGGTGCAGAGAGGAGTCGATCAGTCAGTTTTTAGTTATCACCTGGAGCACTTCCCGATAGTTGAGTTTAATCCCACTCTGCTCCTTGCTCCCCACACACTATAATATCCCACCCAGTCTAATCCCACTCTCCCCCTCACTCCCCGTACCCTTTAATATCCCACCCAGTCTAATCCCACTCTCCCTCTCACTCCCCACACCCTTTAATAGCCCACCCAGTCTAATCCCACTCTCCCCCTCACTCCCCATACTCTTTAATATCCCACCCAGTCTAATCCCACTCTCCCCATACCCTTTAATATCCCACCCAGTCTAATCCCACTCTCCCTCTCACTCCCCACACCCTTTAATAGTCCACCCAGTCTAATCCCACTCTCCCCCTCACTCCCCATACTCTTTAATATCCCACCCAGTCTAATCCCACTCTCCCCATACCCTTTAATATCCCACTCAGTCTAATCCCACTCTCCCCATACCCTTTAATATCCCACCCAGTCTAATCCCATTCTGCTCCTTGCTCCCCACACACTATAATATCCCACCCAGTCTAATCCCACTCTCCCCCCATTCTCCATACCCTTTAATACTTCAGCCAGTCTAATCCGACTCTCCTGCTCACTCCCCATACCGTTTAATATCCCATTGTCTAATCCCACTCTCCTGCTCACTCCTCATACCGTTTATTATCCCACTCTTTCTAATTCCACTCTCCTGCATGCTCCCCATCTAGACAAGTGTTAGGTGGTCCATTTTGGTTGGAAAGTAAAGCGTTTAAATGGGTAGAGGAGCAAAGAGATTAGGGATACAAATTCACAAATCATTAAAACTAACAACGCAGGTTAACTAGGCCATAAAAAGTGCAAACAAAGCAGTGGGGTTCATTTCTAGAGGGTCAGAACTGAAAAGCAGAGAAGTTTTGTTAAAATTGTATCGAACCTTGGTTAGACCACACTTACTGGGAACAGTTCCAGTCTCCTTATTACAAAAAAGCTATAGAAGCACTGGAGGAAGTTCACATTTTTCTTTTTACAAGGATGATATAAGAGCTGAGAGATTATAACTATCAGGAAAGACTGAAAGGCTGAGGCTCTTTCTTTCTAGAAGAGAGAAGGCTGAGGGGTGAGCTGATAGAGGTCTTTAAAATTATGAATGGGTTTGATAGGGTAGATATAGAGAAGATGCTTCCACTCGTGGGGGAGACCTAAACGAGGGGCCATAAATGTAAGATAGTCACGAATAAATTCAATAGGGAATTCAGGAGAAACTTCTTTACCCAGAGAGTGGTGAGAATGTGCAACTCGCTGCCACAGGGAGTGGTTGAGGCCAATAGCATAGATGCATTTAAGGGAACGCTAGATATGTTTGTGAGAGAGAAAGGAATAGAAGGATACGGGTGAGATGAAGTAGGGTGGGAGGAGGCTTATGTGGAGCAGAAACACCAGTGTGTCTGTGGCTCAGTGGGCAGCACTCTCGCCTCTGGGTCAGAAGGTTGTGGGTTCAAGTCCCACTTCAGGGATTTGCTGACACTCCAGTGCAGTGCTGAGGGAGCGCTGCACTGCCGGAGGTGCTGTCTTTCGGATGAGATGTTAAACCAAGGCCCCGTCTACTCAAGTGGATGTAAAAAATCCCATGGCACTATTTCGAAGAAGAGCAGGGGAGTTCTCCCTGGTGTCCTGGCCAGTATTTATCCCTCAATCAACATCACAAAAACAGATTATCTGGTCATTATCACATTGCTGTTTGTGGGAGTTTGCTGTGTGCAAGTTGGCTGCCACATTTCCTACATTCAGTCACTACACTACAAAAGTACTTCATTGGCTGTAAAGTGCTTTGAGATGTCTGGTGAAAGGCCCTATATAAATCCAAGTCTTTCTTTCTTTACTTACTGTCCCCATCTGTGAGTCTGTCCTGAGCCCCTTGCTGGAGTGTATGCTAACACCAAAGAATCCAATTATTTAGCATGGATTCTGAATTATGTTTTCATCATCAATCCAAACTGCTGCTGAAACATTTCAATCCGGTTCAGTTCAATCCAGTCCGGCTTTTCTCTAACACCAAACTGAGGATGAATTCTTCACATTCCCAGAGAAGACTCAACTTGTAGAGAAGGCTGGAGAACAACTTGGAGAGAAACAAAAGGACATTTTAACTCCTCTCCACCAGAGGAAATAAACCCCCACCAGGTGAGTGCGGTCAGGGAAACAGTTATTTACATGCTGCTGTTGACGTTTTCTGTCTGAGAAACAAATGGGAAAAGTTGGAACAAAGTTTGTTGTGAAGTGACTGAACTTTTTTTTGCTCGGATTCCTGGGGCTCAAATCTCCAGAAAACTGACTCCAGCTTCACCCCAAGCCTCGGACTCAGTAAATCCTGCACCCATTACCCTCAGGACCCAGTGAATTCCCCACCCACAAGTGACCTGGTGAATCCCCTCCGACCAAAAACACTAATGTGTGCGGAGTGTGTAAATCCCATAGCCATTTATTTCTGATGATTGCACAGAATATCAGGAATGCGCTGCCTGAAAGGGCGGTCGGTGGAAGCAGATTCAATGGTAACTTTCAAAAGGGAATTGGATAAATACTTGAAAAGGAAAAATTTGGAAGGCTATGGGGAAAGAGCAGGGGGAGTGGAACTAACTGCTCTATCAAAGAGCCGGCACAGGCACGATGGGCCGAATGGCCTAATTCTGTGCTGTACGATTCCATGATTCTAAGTCCGAGTGGGCCTTAAACCCACGATCTATTGACCTAACCGTAGCTCAGCCGACACCGATCAATTGTGAGCAGGGCCGGCCTTACAGGCAGGTAACGTAGTCAGGAGGGATCTGATATTAACAGCATCGACCTCTGCAAAGAACCTGGCCATCTCCAAAGTCTGCTTCCAACGGACTGTAGCGCTCCTCAAACAGAGCAAACTTCAAGTATTAGGAGCAAGTTCACAAACACATGGACAGCACTCAGGATCCTGTTAACTGTGCCTGTATCGAGGGCGATGGATAGCACTCAGGATCCTGTTAATCGTGTCCTTATTGAGGGAGAGCAGCGAACGGAGCTTCTCAAAGTTGAAGCTCAAAACATGTTTGCGATCGACCATGGGAGACAACAGGATATTTTTGCTGGCCATCCTGTCCATCGAGAATGATGTGGCTCAAAATATCTTGGTGAACAGAGTTTTATTTATTTGTTATTTATTAGTTTAGTGTTTAATTTAATGATTTGTTTATTTGTCATTTAGCTATAATGTTATTTTTTATGGCTTATATCGTTTATCATTTAAATTATAAAAAAAACTTTTGAGATTACAGCTTTATTTCTGAAACTTTTGCGAAACAAATCTAAACTCAAATGGATGAAGGGACTGAGTGCAATGTAGCCAAATTTGCTGATGATACAAAGATAGGTAGGAAAGCAAGTTGTGAAGAGGACACAAAAAATCTGCAAAGGGATTCAGATAGGTTAAGTGAATGGGGAAAAAATTGGCAGATGGAGTATAATGTGGGATAATGTGAGGTTATCCACTTTGATAGGAAGAATAAAAAAGCAAATTATGCAGTACAGAGGGATCTGGGGGTCCTTGTACATGAAACACAAAAAGTTAGCATGCAGGTAGAACAAGTAATCAGGAAGGCAAATGGAATATTGGTCTTTATTGCAAGGGGAATGGAGTATAAAAGCAGAGAAGTCCTGCTACAACTGTACAGGGTATTGGTGAGGCACAACCTGGAATACTGCATAGTTTTGGTTTCCTTATTTAAGAAGGGATGTACTTGCATTGGAGGGAGTTCAGGCAAGGTTCACTAGGTTGATTCCTGAAATGAACGGGTTGTCTTATGAGGAAAGGTTGAGCAGGTTGGGCCTATACTCATTAGAGTTTAGAAGAATGAGAGGTGATCTTATTGAAATGTATAAGATTCTGAGGGGGTTGGACAGGGTAGATGCAGAGAGGATGTTTCCCCTTGTGGGGGAATCTAGAACTAGGGGGCATAATTTCAGAATAAGGGGTCGCACATAAAACAAAAATGAGGAGGAATTTCTTCTCTCAGAATCTTTGGAATTCTCTGCCCCAGAGAGCTGTAGAGGCTGGGTCATTGAGTATATTTAAGGTGGAGATAGACACAATTTTTGAACGATAAGGGAGTCGAGGGTTATGGGGAGCGGGCAGGGAAGTGGAGCTGAGTCCATGATCAGATCAGCCATGATCTTATTAAATGGTGGAGCAGGCTCGAGGGCTGTGTGGCCTATTCCTGCTCCTATTTCTTATGTTCTATGTTCAAAGAAAGGGCGGCAAGTTTGCCCAGGGCACCATTTTCCCCGATTCTGAGCTTCTGAGGAACGTTGAATAAAAACCAGCTCCTTTACTTTGTCCCCAGCTGAATCCCCGTCGCGAGTCTTGCGGGTGGTCGCCATGTCACTGAGAGAAAGTCTGAAGACCGACGAAAACTTGGCTCTGATGAAAGATCTGGAGGATCGCCTGAGGGCTCAAGTCGACAAGTTGGAACACCTACGGCTTTCCATCGCCGAGGTAACACACATTTCATTTTCACGTTAGTTGTTTAACTTGCTGTTTGCTCCATCCTGTGTTTCGGGATGTACTTGTGTGGGAGGGGCCGACACCTGTCGCAAGAGTATGGGATTGTGCCTTTGATTCCTTACTGGTTGGGGAGAGGGTGTTACATTTAATTAAGATAAAGATTTTTTCAGTACTTTTCTCTGAGATTTGGGCAGAGGTGACTGTACTGTGGTTACAATATAGCATCAGCCACAGCTCAGTGGGCAGCACTCTCGCCATCGAGTCAGAATGCCGTGCGTTCAAGTCCCACTCCAGAGACTTGAGCATTAAATCTAGTCTGACACTCCAGTGCAGTACTGAGGGAGCGCTGCACTGTCGGAGGGACAGTACTGAGGGAGCGCGGCACTGTCGGAGGGGCAGTACTGAGGGAGCACTGCACTGTCGGAGGGGCAGTACTGAGGGAGCGCTGCACTGTCGGAGGGGCAGTACTGAGGGAGCGCCGCACTGTCGGAGGGGCAGTACTGAGGGAGCACCGCACTGTCGGAGGGGCAGTACTGAGGGAGCGCCGTATTGTCGGAGGGGCGGTACTGAGGGAGCGCCGCACTGTTGGAGGGGCAGTACTGAGGGAGCGCCGCACTGTCGGAGGGGCGGTACTGAGGGAGCACCGCACTGTCGGAGGGGCAGCACTGAGGGAGCGCTGCACTGTCAGAGGTGCCGTCTTTCGGATGAGACGTTAAACCGAGGCACCGTCAATCCTCTCAGGTGGATGTAAAAGATCCCACAACACTATTTCGAAGAAGAGCAGGGGAGTTATCCCCACTGTCCTGGCCAATATTTATCCTTCAACCAACATCACTAACAAAAACAGATTATCTGGTGTTTGTGCTAACCCTCTTCTGCATGTTTTCAAGAGGGAGATTGACTGGGGCAGAAATCACATCACATTAGGAATTTTGTGGATTATAGAATCATAGAATAATGCAGCACAGGAGGCCATTCGGCCCATCGTGCCTGTGAAAAAGCGATCCAATTAGTCCACTCCCCTGCTCTTTCCCCCAGAGTGCAACAATTTTTCCTTTTTAAGTATTTATCCAATTCCCTTTTGAAAGTTATTATTGAATCTGCATCCACCGTCCTTTCAGGCACATAATGTACCCATGATCCATGTGATCTCTTGGACTGTCACCTCATGGTCTACAAGGCCGTAGTAATACCCGCCCTCCTGTATGGCTCAGAGACGTGGACCATGTACAGTAGACACCTCAAGTCCCTGGAGAAATACCACCAACGATGTCTCCGCAGGATCCTGCAAATCCCCTGGGAGGACAGACGCATCAACATTAGCGTCCTCGACCAGACCAACATCCCCAGCATTGAAGCACTGACCACACTTGATCAGCTCCGCTGGGCAGGGCCACATAGTTCACATGTCAGACACGAGACTCCCAAAGCAAGCGCTCTACTCGGAACTCGTCCACGGCAAACGAGCCAAAGGTGGGCAGAGGAAACGTTACAAGGACACCCTCAAAGCCTCCCTGATAAAGTGCGACATCCCCACTGACACCTGGGAGACCCTGGCCATAGACCGCCCTAAGTGGAGGAAGTGCATTCGGGAGGACGCTGAGCACCTCGAGTATCATCGCCGAGAGCATGCAGAAAACAAGCGCAGGCAGCGGAAGGAGTGTGTGGCAAACCAGACTCCCCATCCACCCTTCCCCTCAACCACTGTCTGTCCCACCTGTGACAGAAACTGTGGCTCTTGTATTGGACTGTTCAGACACCTAAGAACTCCTGCTAAGAGTGGAAGTAAGTCTTCCTCGATCCCGAGGGACTGCCTATGATGATGATTCAAGGATCTGGGGGTGGGGGAGGGGGATCGGAGAGGATTATTCCGAGTTTCTTTTTCTATTTCCTTATTGGTCCTGGGATTTATTTCCCAGGAGATTAAAAGCAGCGGATGGTATGGTGGGGTAAAGAAAAGACTTGCATTTATATAGCGCCTTTCACGACTACCGGACGTCTCAAAGCGCTTTGCAGCCAATTAAGTACTTTTTGGAGTGTAATCTCTGTTGTAATGTGGGGAGTGGGTAGGACATGTCTGGACGTGATGCCACCGTGTGTATCGGGGTGGGCTTGATGGAGAAGCTGGTCTCCTGCCTGTCATTTCAGTATGTTTGACAGTGCTATGTAGTATATATCAATGAGTTAGACTTAAATGTAGGGGGCATGACAAAGAAGTTTGCAGATGATACAAAAGTTGGCCGTGTGGTTGACAGTGAGGAAGAAAGCTCCAGATTGCAGGAAGATATCGATGGATTGGTCAGTTAGGCAGAAAAGTGGCAAATGGAATTCAATCCAGAAAAGTGTGAGGTAATGCATTTGGGGAGGGGCAACAAGGCAAGGGAATACACAATAAATGGGAGGATACTGAGAGGTGTGGAGGAACAGAGGGACCTTGGAGTGTACACAGATCCTTAAAGGTAGCAGGATAGGTCGATAAGGCTGTTAAAAAGGCATACGGAATGCTTTTTTTTATTAGCCGAGGCACAGAATACAAGAGCAAGAAAGTTATGCTAGAACTGTATTCAACATTAGTTACGCCACAGCTTGAGTACTGCGTGCACTGGTCATCATATTACAGGAAGGATGTGATTGCACTAGAGAGAGTACAGAGGAGATTTACGAAGATGTTGCCAGGACTGGAAAATTTTAGCTATGAGGAAAGATTGGATAGGCTGGGGTTGTTTTCCTTGGAACAGAGGAGGCTGAGGGGAGATTTAATTGAGGTGTATAAAATTATCAGGGGACTAGATGGAGTGGATAGGAAGGACCTATTTCCCTTAGCAGAGGGGTCAATAAATAGGGAGATATATTTAAAGTAATTGTTAGGAGGTTTAAAGGGGAGATGAGGAAACATTTGTTCATGCAGAGGGTGGTGGGGGTCTGGAACTCACTGCCTGAAAGGGTGGTAGAGGCAGAAACCCTCACCACATTTAAAAAGTACTTGGACGTCCACTTGAAGTGCCGTAATCTACAGGGCTACAAGAACTGGAAAGTGGGATTGGGCTGGATAGCTCTTTTCCGACCAGTGCGGACATAATGGGCCGAATGGCCTCCTTCTGTGTCGTAATTTTCTATGATTTGATGATGTGTGTTCCTGGGATCCAGGCCCTGTCGCCCAACAGCGAGATCGGCTTCGATTTTATCCAGGACGCCAACGATGACCTGAAGCTGTCAATTATGGACCACGGGGATTGGCTGGCCAGAATGAATGAGCGAATGGAGACACTTCAGATGAACACGGCCGTGTTTATGCAGGTGAGCGAGAGTTACGATCATCTGTAGTCGCGGTACAAATTTAAAATAAATAGATTTCTGGAGTGTATTAGGATGGAGGAGGATTTCCTGGAGTGTATTAGGGATGGTTTTCCAGATCAATATGTCGAGGAACCAACTAGAGGGCTGGCCATCCTAGACTGGGTGATGTGTAATGAGAAAGGACTAATTAACAATCTTGGGGAAGAGTGACCATAATATGGTAGAATTCTTTATTAAGATGGAGAGTGACACAGTTAATTCAGAGACTAGGGTCCTGAACTTGGGGAAAGGTAACTTCGATGGTATGAGATGTGAATTGGCTAGGATAGACTGGCGAATGATACTTAAAGGGTTGACGGTGGATAGACAATGACAAACATTTAAAGATCACATGGATGAACTTCAACAATTGTATATCCCTGTCTGGAGTAAAAATAAAACAGGGAAGGTGGCTCAACCGTGGCTAACAAGATAAATTAAGGTAGTGTTAAATCCAAGGAAGAGGCATATAAATTGGCCAGAAAAAGCAGCAAACCGAGGACTGGGAGGATTTTGTAATACAGCAGAGGACAAAGGATTTAATTAGGAGGGGGAAAATAGAGTATGAGAGGAAGCTTGCTGGGAACATAAAAACTGACTGCAAAAGCTTCTATAGATATGTGAAGAGAAAAAGATTAGTGAAAACAAACATAGGTCCCTTGCAGTCAGATTCAGGTGAATTTATAATGGGGAATAAAGAAATGGCGGACCAGTTAAACAAATACTTTGGTTCTGTTTTCTCGAAGGAAGACACAAATAACCTTCTGGAAATACTAGGGGACCAAAGGTCTAGTGAGAAGGAGGAACTGAAGGATATCCTTATAAAGCGGGAAATTGTGTTTGGGAAATTGATGGGATTGAAGGCCGATAAATCCCCGGGGCCTGATAGTCTGCATCCCAGAGTACTTAAGGAAGTGGCCCTAGAAATAGTGGATGCATTGGTGATCATTTTCCAACAGTCTATCAACTCTGGATCAGTTCCTATGGACTGGAGGGTAGCTAATGTAACACCACTGTTTAAAAAAGGGAGAGAAAATGGGTAATTATAGACCGGTTAGCCTGACATCAGTAGTGGGGAAAATGTTGGAATCAATTATTAAAGATGAAATAGCAGCGCATTTGGAAAGCATGCTTGACAAATCTTCTGGAATTTTTTGAGGATGTAGCTAGTAGAGTGGACAAGGGAGAACCAGTGGATGTGGTGTACTTGGACTTTCAAAAGGCTTTTGACAAGGTCCCACACAAGAGATTGGTGTGCAAAATCAAAGCACATGGTATTGGGGGTAATGTACTGACGTGGATAGAGAACTGGTTGGCAGACAGGAAGCAGAGAGTCGGGATAAACGAGTCCTTTTCAGAATGGCAGGCAGTGACTAGTGGAGTGCCGCTGGGCTCAGTGCTGGGACCCCAGCTCTTTACAATATACATTAACGATTTAGATGAAGGAATTGAGTGTAATATCTCCAAGTTTGCATTTGGCACTAAACTGGGTGGTGGTGTGAGCTGTGAGGGGGACGCTAAAAGGCTGCAAGGTGATTGGACAGGTTAGGTGAGTGGGCAAATGCTTGGCAGATGCAGTATAATGTGCATAAATGTGAGATTATCCACTTTGGGGGGCAAAAACACAAAGGTAGAATATTATCTGAATGGCGGCAGATTAGGAAAGGGGGAGGTGCAACGAGACCTGGGTGTTGGTGCATCAGTCGTTGAAAGTTGGCATGCAGGTACAGCAGGTGGTGAAGAAAGCAAATGGTATGTTGACCTTCATAGCTAGGGGATTTGAGTATAGGAGCAGGGTGGTCTTACTGCAGTTGTACAGGGCAGTTGTGAGGCCTCACCTGGAATATTGTGTTCAGTTTTGGTCTCCTAATCTGAGGAAGGACGTTCTTGCTATTGAGGGAGTGCAGCGAAGGTTCACCAGACTGATTCCCGGGATGGAGGGACCGACCTATGGGGAGAGACTGGATCAACTGGGCCTTTATACACTGGAGTTTAGAAGGATGAGAGGGGATCTCATAGAAACGTATAAAATTCTGACGGGACTAGACAGGTTAGATGCGGGAAGAATGTTCCCGATGATGGGGAAGTCCAGAACCAGGGGACACCGTCTTAGGATAAGGGGTAGGCCATTTAGGACTGAGATGAGGAGAAACGTCTTCACTCAGAGTTGTTAACCTGTGGAATTCCCTGCCGCAGAGAGTTGTTGATGCCAGTTCATTGGATGTATTCAAGAGGGAGTTAGAAATGGCCCTTACGGCTAAAGGGATCAAGGAGTATGGAGAGAAAGCAGGAAAGGGATACTGCGGGAATGATCAGCCATGATGTTATTGAATTGTGGTACAGGTTCGAAGGGCCGAATGCCATACTCTTGTACCTATGTTCTATGTTTCCCCCCCTATAATGTATGCAGCTCTTGAGAGGGTGCTGCATGGAGCAGTCCCGTGCAATAAGTTTTAAAGTTGGTTCACGGACTCCCAGGACGCCTGCAATTTCTATGCCGGTAGAAGTCCGTGTTCCACGTGTATGTGCAGTGTGTGAGGTTGTAGCCCCTCTTCCATTATTTAAAGGGGCTGCTCCTCGATTTCTGGTTGCACTTCAGTCCCACGCTCCTGATCTTTGGGCACCCAGAGTGGAGGGGAGCGGGCAAGTCAGAGGACCTCCTCGTAGGGCTGCTCCTGGGCCTGGCCACAGTGGCCATTGACCGGTCCAGGCAGCGGGCGGTCGAGGAGGTCCTTCAGCCCGCCTCTCTTCCACAGCTACGTTGGTGCCAGGGTGTCCCTGGAGATGGAGCGCGCGGTGTTCACTGGTACGCTCGTGCCCTTCTGCGAGAGGTGGGCACCAGAGGGACTGGAGTGCATCATCACCCCATGGCAACAAAATTTTAAGTTGAACTAAGTTTTCTTTAAAGTTATATTTGGAAATTTGTGGGTTCGAGTGCCCTTCCCAAAAGGGGGCACTTGATTTAAAGATACAATTAAATAGTTGTAGAGCTGTTAAGTTGTGAGTGGCTTAGCCAGTCACATGATGTTCACAAGACTCAATAAAACCCCAGGCAGTTGGGTTCAGGGGATCCACAAGGAGGCAGTGGATGAACTGGTAATGTGTAGTGTAATTGTTAAACCTTTTGCTAATAAATCAACTAGTTCTTAATAGTAATGTGTTGCTATGAATTCTTAAGCAAAGAACCCATGCAGCAAACACATTACACCCCCCACAATGTTTTGGCCCCATTACCACCAGCTAACTCAGCATTGATTGGTGGGAAGTTAACCTACTCAACAATTTGCATTTGTATAGCGCCTTTAAGACGTCCCAAGGCACTTCACAGGCGCGTTAATCAAATGTGACACCGAGCCACATAAGGAGATATTAGGACAGGTGACCAAAAGCTTGGTCAAAGGATAGGTTTTAAGGAGGGTTTTAAAGGAAGAGAGAGAGAGGCAGAGAGGATTAGGGAGATAATTCCAGAGCTTAGGGCCCAGGCAGCTGAAGGCAAATGGTGGAGCAAAGAAAATTGGGGATGCACAATTGGAGAAGCGCAGAGATCTCTGGGCGTTGTAGGGCTGGAGGCGGTTAGAGAGACAGGTAGGGGGCCAGGCCCTGGTTTATAGACACGCCAGCTGTCTCTTATAAATTCCAATAGCAAAGTTCACACACATTCCAGTTAGTGGAGATTTCAGTGTGTAAATTGTACACCATTTTTAGGCAGGGGTTAGCACAATAAAAATCGAACAGCTAGAAATGCAGTCCACATACCTTTAGCCTTCATGTGTGAGCTCCATCAATCAGAATATCTACCCATTGAATTTTCGATGATGAATGTATAATGTATACAATGTGTGCATAATGTACATACAATGCATATATGGTGTATGTATATTATGGGTGTGTGTATAACGTATGTGATGTATGTATAATGTACGGTGCAACTATAATGTGTGATGTGTGTATAATGTATATGATATACGTATAACATATATTCTGTGTATCTATATATGCAGCTCTTATGTATGTTACAATATATGTGATGTATGTACAGTGTGTATGGTGTAAGTATCATGTCTGTGCTCGTATCATGTATGTGGGATGTATGGATAATTATATCCAATATTTATAATGTATGTGTGTGTCTCTGCGTGCGTGTCTGGTATTTTTAATATAAAGCGTTGTCTCGTCTCTGAATCAGAAGGTTGTGGGTTCGAGTCCCACTCCAGGGACTTGAGTATATAAATCTAGGCTGACACTCCAGTGCAGTGCTGAGGCAGTGCTGCACTGTCGGAGGTGCCATCTTTCGGATGAGACGTTAAACCGAGGCCCCGTCTGCTCTCTCAATTGGACGTAAAAGATCCCATGGCATTATTTCGAAGAAGAGCAGGGGAGTTATCCCCGATATTTATCTCTCAATCAACATAAACAGATTATCTGGTCATTATCACATTGCTGTTTGTGGGAACTTGCTGTGTGCAAATTGGCTGCCGCGTTTCCTACATTACAACAGTGACTACACGTCAATAAGTACTTCATTGGCTGTAAAGCGCTTTGAGACGTCCCGTGGTCATGAAAGGCGCTATATTAATGCAAGTCTTTTTTTTTCTTTCTATTCTTTCAGATGAACACAAAGCCCCGGATTTGGAACAATAAACAATCCAGCAAGCGCTATGGCCGTTGGCCGAAGTCCCCATACACGGATGACACACGGTCGGAGGTGGGATGGTCCCCCGTGAGAACCCGACGAAACAGCGATGCTGCATCTGAGATGTCGTGCGCCTGGTAACAAATGGCCCGACAGCCTCGAACGCCCCACTGCCCGTGATCGGATATGGGGAGTGGGGGAGAAATTCAACGCACCGAACAACATATTCCTGCTGACGCGTCCCAACATTCCTAGTTTCCCCAGATTCATTGTTCTAAACACAGGAGTCTCCAATCCTCACCAGACTCGATGGTCCCATCAGCCATTCTTGTTCTGTGCACAATATGTGTTGACAAGAAGGGCTTCTCTGTCCCATTGCTGCTGCCACCCATGGTCATTTGTTATGTTGTTACCTGATTATGGGGTGAGCTGTGACTCTGGGTAGCTCTCTCGCCTTTGAGTCAGAAAGTCATGGGTTCCAAGCTCCATTCCCGAGACTTGAGCACATAATGCAGGCCGACACTCCAGTACTGAGTTCTGGATGAGCAGAAATTTTCTCCAATTGAATATTGGGAAGACCGAAGCCATGGTTTTCGGTCCCCGCCACAAACTCCATTCCCCAGCCACTGACTCCATCCCTTCCCCCCCAACTTCTGTCCGAAGCTGAACCACACTGTTCCCAACCTTGGTGACATATTTGACCCCGAAATGAGCTTTCGACCACATCGCCTCAGCATAACTAAGACTGTCTATTTCCACCTCCGTAACATCACCTGTCTCCGCCCTCGCCTCAGCTCATCCACTGCTGAAGCCCTCATCCATGCCTTTGTTATCTCTAGACTTGACTATTCCAAAGCACTAGAGGTGATCCAAAACTCGGCCGCCCGTGTCCTAACTCGCACCAAGTCCCACTTACCCATCACCCCTGTGCTCGCTGACCTACATTGGCTTCCGCTTAAGCAACACCACGGCTTCAAAATTCTCATCCTTGTTTTCAAATCTCTCCATGGCCTCGCCCCTCCCCATCTCTGTAACCTCCTCCAGCCCCACAACCCCTCTCCACCCCCCGCGATGTCTGCGCTCTTCTAATTCTGCCCTCTGGAGCATCCCCAATTATAATTGCTCAACCATTGGTGGCCGTGCCTTCTGTTGCCCAGGCTCTAAGCTTGGGAATTCCCAACCTAAACCTCTCCGCCTCGCTCTCCTCCTTTAAGACACTCATTAAAACCTACCTCTTTGACCAAGCTTTTGGTCACCTGCCCTAATTTCTCCTTACATGGCTCGGTCAAATTTTTGTCTCAATCCTCCTGTGAAGTGGCTTGGGACATTTCACTACATTAAAGGCCCTATATAAATACAAGTTGTTGTTATGGGAATGCTGCACTGTCGGAGGTGCCGTCTTCCGGATGAGACGTTAAACCGAGGCCCGGTCTGGCCTCTCAGGCGGACGTAAAAGATCGCAGGGCCACTATTTCGTAGAAGAGCAGGGGAGTTCTCCCCGATGTCCTGGCCAATATTTATCCCTCAACCAATATTACTAAAAAACAGATGATCTGCTCATTATCACATTGGTGTTTGTGGGTGCTTGCTTGACGTTTTCTACATCGCAACAGTGACTACACTTTAAAAAGTGTTTAATTGGCTGTAAAGTGCTTTGGGACATCTCGAGGCGGTGAAAGGCGCTATAAAAATGCAGGTACTTCTCTCTGCTTAACCCAATAATGACAGAAGGCTACTTTTCACTGTTGCTGTGACAACAGCCCTTACTGTTTCCACTGATGGGAGGATTGGTAACCAGAGGACACAGATTTAAAATAATTGGCAAAAGAGCCAGAGTGGAGACGAGAATTAAAAAAAATTTTTTTTTTTATATAAACACATGTGATCTGGAACATGCTGCCTGAAAGAGCGGTGGGAGCAGATTTAATAGTAACTTTCAAAAAGGAATTGGATAAATACTTGAAAAGGAAAATTTTGCAGGGCTGTGGGGAAAGAGCAGGGGAGAGTGAGACTAAATGGATAGATGTTTCAAAGAGCCGGCACGGGTATGATGGACTGAATGGCCTCCTTCTGTGCGGTAAGATTCTATGATGCATCCGGAACACAAGGTTGTTACTATATGTTTTCGCCTTGCCGAGTTTTGTCACAATCACAGCCGCTTTTACCAAGGGGGAATCTTGTGTTGTTTGAGCTGCAGTGAAGTGTTTTCGGGCGGATGAAACATATTCTGTTTGATTGGCAGAGTATCTCGATGTTGAATAGCAATTTGCATCTTGCGACAGGACAAGAGGCAGTTGGACCAAAAAAACAATACTGTGACCAAATATTTAAAACGCTGTGCTTTTTAAAATATATAAACTTTTGTATCTTGAATATACAGGGTATTTACAACACGACAATGGGACAATACATGTAAAGTGCTTTAAATGAAAGGCACATTATGGAAGATTTACAACTTAAAATAAAACGTGTTATGCCCTGTCTCTGTTCTTTTAAAATGCAACAAATATATGTGTGTATATAGGCCTCAACATCCCGTTATAGGTTCCATCGGAGTTCTATCCAAACTCCCTGGCGATTCCGATGGAGTGTCAAATGGAGTGTTGGCCTTTATTGTAAGGGGAATGGAGTATAAAAGCAGAGAAATCCTGCTATAACTGAGGCCACACCTAGAGTACTGCGTACAGTTTTGGTCTTATTTAAGGAGGGATATACTTGTAACGGAGGCAGTTCAAAGAAGGTTCACAAGGTTGATTTCTGAGATGAAGGGGTTGTCTTAGGAAGAAAGGTTGAGGCTGTACTCACTGGAGTTTAGTAGAAGAATAAGAGGTGATTTTATTGAAATGTACAAGATTCTGAGGGGGCTAGACAGGGTAGATGCAGAGAGGATGCTTCCCTTAGTGGGGCAATCTAGAACTAGGGGTCATACTTTCAGAATAAGGGGTTGCACATTTAAAACTAAAATGAGGAGGAATTTCTTCCGAGTTGTAAATCTTTGGAATTCTCTACCCCAGAGAGCTGTGGACGCTGGGTCATGGAATATATTTAAGGTGGCGATACAGATTTTTGAGCGATAAGGGAATCAATGGGGAGCGGGCAGGGAAGTGGAGTTGAGTCCATGATCAGATCTGCCATGATCTTATTGAATGGCGGAGCAGGCTCGATGGGCCAAATGGCTGACTTCTGTTCCTATTTCTTAAGTAGTCCCGTCAGTTACAACAGGAAAGCAATGGGTCGGGAATCGAGAATGAGCGATGTTCCGGAGGTGGATGTAGGCAGTCTTTTTACTCCTCTCCTGTCTAGTTTCCGACAATTCTTTCATCAATCTCGCTATTATTGCATCCTTTTCCTGCAGCCTTTCTTCATATCGCTGATTTTCCTGTGCCAACTGTTGTGTTTTTCGCCTGTATGCCAACAACCATACAGCGCGTACCCATTTTAATTTTTCTCTTAGCTACGAGAGTTTTGTCCAATGCCTCAGCTTCTTTTAGGAGGATCGGACACAGTCGCGATGACTTGAACCCATCCCTCTTTCAACGGTAAGTTTTTACCCAAATATTGCTCTACCCTATCTTCCATTTTTTCCCGATCGGGTCCCTGTTCGGGCACCATTTATGTAGGTAGGGTAACCCGTACTTTTTCTCTTTCCTCTAATTCCAGAATCCAACCTGAACCCGTCTGGGTGGGATAAAAATAGCCACGGCTCACAACTCCATATTCTTTGAACTGTGTATTATATTACGGATAACAAACATCACTGCACTGTCCTCTTTAACTTCAAACAGTAACTCTCTTAAACACTACTCACCCCAGTAGTCACTCAGGGAAGTAGGTTTCCATGTGTGCGGTTGACCAAGACCGCCAGTAGTTGCCTTGCAAGTTGCCACGGTTCATCCCCAAACACACCCTTTTACAATGACAAAAAGGTCCTACCCATGACAATAAATGAGGCACCCTGGCCCCCATCTTTGAGGTACCATTTGGTCACTTCCCCATCATGAGTCAGTGAATAGTCCATTATCACACAAAGAAATGTCCTCCTTCGGTTTTGATTGTTCAACCGTTATCAGTGTTTTTGATGGCAAGTTTCGGGACTCCTGCTCTTTTTGATGTTCAACCATTATCATGCAGTGTTTTTGATGGGGAGTTTTGGGTCTATAATGGGTTTTCCACTCCTGCAAAAAAGGTTGACATTAGCATTTCAAAGGGGTGAGGCAACCACTCTAGTCTCGGTGGGGCCGTGGTTAATACGTTCATGCAAGGCTGGTCAATTTACAAAACTGTTTTCACAGTACACCCTTTTTCTTACCCTCTCAAAGTCTCCTTGATAAAATGCAGTCCCTGGGAGTCCCTGGACAAAGACCGCCCTAAGTGGAAGAAGTGCATCCGGAGGGCGCTGAGCACCTCGAGTCTCATCGCCAGGAGCATGCAGAAATCAAGCGCAGGCAGCGGAAGGAGCGTGCAGCAAACCAGACTCCCCACCCTCCCTTTCCTTCAACCACTGTCTGTCCCACCTGTGACAGAGGTTGTAATTCCCGTAGTGGACTGTTCGGTCGCCTGAGAACTCACTTTTAGAATGGAAGCAAGTCTTCCTCGATTTCAAGGAACTGCCGATGATGATGATGTTAACCCTTTAAATGTCGGCTGACTTTTAAGTTAATGCGTTCTTCCTGAAGGTCTGAGTACAGGTCTGCGTGGCCCCCGGCCTGCGAGCAACCATCAGAGCAGGCCGGGGAGCGGAAGGAGCAGCGTGGCAGCATACCACTCCAGGGAGCAGCACGTGCTGCAGCAAGAGAGCAACGGCAGTGAAGAGGACAACTGGACTGGATGTCACCAAGATCCAGGTCGGTGATTGGAGCGTGGGCAGGTACAGCAGGAACGACGAGGTCGGGGCGAAGGAGTGGCGAGAGATTGCAGAGGGACGTGATCGGGGCCCAGGAAAGGCGCGAGTTCGGAGCCCAGAAGAGGCGTGGGCCCAGGGGCAGCCCGGCCAGCCCGCACTGCGATGTGTGCGCGCACTAGGTCCATGCAGCAGAGTTGGTCTCCAGTCGTCCTGGTTAATCCTTGCCATTGGGCCAAGACCTAGCTCTGTCAACGTAGAAACATAAAAATTAGGTGCAGGAGCAGGCCATTCGGCCCCTTGAGCCTGCACCACCATTCAATAAGATCATGGCTGATCATTCACCTCAATACCCCTTTCCTGCTTTCTCTCCATACCCCTTAATCCCTTTGGCCGTAAGGGCCATATCTAATTCCCTCTTGAATATATCTAATGAACTGGCCTCAACAACTTTCTGCGGTAGAGAATTCCACAGGTTAACCACTCTCTGAGTGAAGAAGTTTCTCCTCATCTCGGTCCTAAATGGCTCACCCCTTATTCTTAGACTGTGACACCTGGTTCTGGAACTCCCCAGCAACGGGAACATTCTTCCGGCCTCTAACCTGTCCGATCCCGTCAGAATTTTATATGTTTCTATGAAATCCCCTCTCATTCTTCTACACTCCAGTGGATACAAGCCCAGTTGATCCAGTCTCTGCTCATATGTCAGTCCTGCCATCCCAGGAATCAATCTGGTACACCCTTCGCTGTACTCCCTCAATAGCAAGAACATTATTCCTCAGATTAGGAGATCAACACTGAACACAATATTCCAGGTGTGGCCTCACCAAGGCTCTGTACAACGGCAGTAAGACCTCCCTGCTCCTATACTCAAATCCTCTAGCTATGAAGGCCAACATGCCATTTGTCTTCTTCACCGCCTGCTTTACCTACATGCCAAACTTCAATGACTGATGTACCATGACACCCAGATCCCATTGCACCTCCCCTTTTCCTAATCTGTCACCATTCAGATAATATTCTGTCTTCCTGTTTTTGCCACCAAAATGGATAACCTGACATTTATCCACATTATACTGCATCTGTCATGCATTTGCCCACTCACCTAACCTGTCCAAGTCACCCTGCAGTCTCAGCATCCTCCTCACAGCTCACACCGCCACCCAGCTTAGTGTCATATGCAAACTTGGAGATATTACATTCAATTCCTTCATCTAAATCATTGATGTATATTGTAAATAGCTGGGGTCCCAGCACTGAACCCTGCGACACCCCACTGGTCACTGCCTGCCATTCTGAAAAGAACCCGTTTATTCCAACTCTCTGCTTCCTGTCTGCCAACCAGTTCTCTATCCACGCCCATGTGGTGGCTGGTGTGCAACAGTCATCACATGTTAAAAAAAGTCCATGCACAGGCTTTAACCTTCCACCCTTTAACATGTAGTTCACAACCTGGAATATTAGATCCTTCATTGAAACACCTGTGAACTTTTTGGTGTGGAAGCAAGTCATCCTTGATTCGAGGGGCCACCTATGATGACGATGTGATGTCTACAGGAAGATGCCACCACCATGGAGCAGCAGAGAAGAGGTCAAGGATAGATTCTTGGCCGAGGGAGGGGGGGGGGGGGGGGCAGGGGCTCCAGCACTAACCGTGCAGATTATCTGAATGGTGACAGATTAGGAAAAGGGGAGGTGCAACATGACCTGGGTGTCATGGTCCATCAGTCATTGAAGGTTGGCATGCAGGTACAGCAGGCAGTAAAAAAAGCAAATGGCATGTTGGCCTTCATAGCTAGGGGATTTGAGTATAGGAGCAGGGAGGTCTTACTGCAGTTGAACAGGGCCGTGGTGAGACCACACCTTGAGTATTGTGTGCAGTTTTGGTCTCCTAATCTGAGGAAGGACATTCTTGCTATTGAGGGAGTGCAGCAAAGGTTCACCAGACTGATTCCCGGGATGGCATATGAAGAAAGACTGGATCGACTAGGCTTATAGTCACTGGAATGTAGAAGAATGAGAGGGGATCTCATAGAAACATATAAAATTCTGACAGGATTGGACAGGTTAGATGCAGGAAGAATGTTCTCACAATCTTGGGGAAGTCCAGAACCAGGGGTCACAGTCCAAGGATAAGGGGTAAGCTATCTAGGACCGAGATGAGGAGAAACTTTTTCACCCAAAGAATTGTGAACCTGTGGGATTGTCTACCACAGAAAGTTGTTGAGTCCAGTTCGGTGGATATATTCAAAAGGGAGTTAGATGTGGCCCTTACAGCTAAAGGGATCAGGGAGTATGGAGAGAAAGCAGGAGTGGGGTACTGAAGTTACATGATCAGCCATGATCATATTGAATGGTGGTGCAGGCTCGAGGGGCCAAATGGCCTGCTCCTGCACCTATTTTCTATGTAATGATCCTTTCTAATGGATACGTCGTTGATTGATAGACCCTAGAGGGTAAATGATACAGCGACTGACAGCAGCCTGGGAGAATGCTGTCAGTGGGGGTCCCATAGGGGACAGTTTTGGGACTGCTTCAGCTTGATATTATAAATTTCTTAAAGAAAATATTTTGGGATATAGCCAGTGAGTAATTTGAGACATGACTTGTGGTGAGTGTAGTGTGCCATGATCTCACTGAATAGACTCAACAGGCTGAATGGCCTCCAACCGAGCCAAACCAGAACAGAAATCCCTAGTTTATCTCATGGCTCCGGTTCGTTCTATTTTAACACAAAGCATATTTGAGGCAGAAAAATTAAATAATGAAATTTTTTTTTCTAGTTTTGTATTCAATAAAGCTGCTTTGGTGATGTCACCTCTGTTGCATTAAGTCTTTTTACCTCCACCACTCCGGTAATTTAATTTAATTTCTAGCCAAGAGAAGAAGAATCCATTCCACCGAGTTAAGCAACTGGAGGGGGCGGAGAAAACTTATTTGATGAGATACCAAATTCTATTTACAAAAAAAAAAATCCAAATCCCTGGAGCAGCTGAAATCCAGTCCTGGCTTTACCCACAACCCAGGTCTTGGATCCTGACCAATGAGAAGGCGGCTCACCGTCTCCCGTGGCGACAGGCGGGTTAGCGCTCCAACCCTCGGCAGGGCCGCTGGCGGCTCCGCTCCATCATTTTATTTTAATTTAACTTGATTTAATTTTAAATTAATTGAGGTTTTACCCTTTTTAACCTCTCTCTCACTTCCCCTCCCCTCCCCTCAGTGCGGGCGGTGCCGCCGGAGTCACTACGGTAGCGCGGGATAGTAGCGGCCCGCCCTGGGATCCGGAAGGATCAGGAATGTTCCGGAAGGTTCTCACCGCCGGCTCCCTGGTGCGCGCGCTGCACGCAACGCTGACGTGGGCGGTGACGTTGGCCCTCTTCTTGTCTGAAACGGGTGAGCTCATCATTGGACTGTACCACAGGCCGGGGGGTGGGGGGGAAGTAAGGAAGAGATCGTCATAGAATGGTTACAACAACAACAACAACTTGTATTTATATACCGGCTTCAATGTAGTGAAACAGCCCAAAGCGCTTCACAAGAGCATTATGCGATAAAAATTTGACACCTAGCCATATAAGTAAAAATGAGCACAGGTGACCAAAAGCTTGGTCAAAGAGATAGGTTTTAAGGAGCGTCTTGAAGGACGAAAGAGAGTAGAGGGGCAGAGCTGGGGGCCGAGGCAATAAAAGGCACAGCCACCAATGATTGAGTGATTATAATCAAGGATGCTGATTATAATCAGTGCCGCCCATTTAAAACTGAGAGTGGCTCTAGGCCTTTTGGCTAAGAGCATTGGCGCAGAGTGATCCTTGGCGTGTGCAAGGTGACCTCTGGCGTTTGTGATTTGACAAAGAATTGGAACGATTGGCTACGAATTTCAAAAAAAAAAAAAATGAGGAGGAATTTCTTCTCCGAGGGTTGTAAATCTGTGGAATTCTCTGCAGCAGAGAGCTGTGGAGGCTGGGACATTGAATATATTTAAGGCGGAGATAGATTTTTGAGCGATAAAAGAATAAAGGGTTAACGGGAGCGGGCGGGGAAGTGGAGCTGAGTCCATGATCAGATCAGCCCTCATTATCATTATCATCATCATAGGCAGTCCCTCGGAATCGAGGAAGACTTGCTTCCACTCTTAACATGAGTTATTAGGTGGCTGACAGTCCAATACGGGAATTACAGTGTATCACAGGTGGGGCAGATAGTCGTTGAGGGAAGGGGTGGGTGGGACAGGTTTGCCGCACGCTCTTTCCGCTGCCTGCGCTTGATTTCTGCTTGCTCTCGGCGACCAGATTCAAGGTGCTAAGCGCCCTCCCAGATGCACTTCCATCGCTTAGGGCAGTCTTGGGCCAGGGACTCCCAGGTGTCAGTGGGGATGTTGCACTTTATCAGGGAAGGTGTCCTTGTAAAGTTGTCACTAGAGTCCTCCTCAACCGTCTTATCCCTGTTGCCTAGGAGCTCCTCCCGGAATCACAGTGTGGATTTCGTCCCCTCCGGGGCACAATGGACATGATTTTTGCAGAGCGACAGCTGCAGGAAAAATGCAGGGAACAGCACCAGCCCTTATACATGGCCTTCTTAGACCTTACAAAGGCCGTTGACACTGTCAACTGCGAGGGTCTATGGAGCGTCCTGCTCCATCTCAGATGCCCCCAAAAGTTAATCACCATTCTCCGCCTGCTCCACGACAACATGCAGGCCGTGATCTTTACCAACAGATCCATCACAGACTCAATCCACGTCTGGACCGGGGTCAAGCAGGGCTGCGTCATCGCCCCAACCCTCTTCTCAATCTTCCTCGCTGCCATGCTCCACCTCACAGTCGACAAGCTCCCCGCTGGAGTGGAACTAAACTACAGAACCAGTGGGAAGCTGTTCAACCTACGCCATCTCCAGGCCAGGTCCAAGACCACCCCAACGTCTGTTGTCGAGCTACAGTATGCGGATAACGCCTGCGTCTGCGCACATACAGAGGCTGAACTCCAGGACATAGTATTTACTGAGGCGTACGAAAGCATGTCAGTAAGATAAACGTCCTCCATCAGCTTGTCCTCACCGCACAGCACTGCCCCCTACTCATCAAGATCCATGGCGCGGTCCTGAGCAACGTGGACCACTTCCCATATCTCGGGAGTCTCCTATCAACAAGAGCAGGCATTGATGACGAGATCCAACACCGCCTCCAGTGCACCAGTGCAGCCTTCGGCCGCCTGAGGAAAAGAGTGAAGATCAGGCCCTCGAAACTACCACTAAGCTCATGGATCAGATCAGCCATAATCTTATTAAATGGCGGAGCAGGCTCGAGGGGCCAGGTGGCCTATTCCTGCTCCTATTTCTTATGTTATGTTGTTCAAGAGGGAAGAATTAGAGGAGCGCAGACATTTCGGGGGGGGGGGGAGGGGGTGCTGGAGGAGATTACAGAGATGGGGAGGGGAGTGGCCATGGAGGGATTTGAAAACAAGGATGAGAATTTTGAAATCGAGACATTGCTTAACTGGAAGCCAATGTAGGTCAGCGAACACAGGGTGATGGGTGCGAGTTAGAACACGGGGCAGCCAAGTTTTGGATCACTTCTAGTTTACGTAAGGTACAGCACAGAAGGAGGCCATTCGGCCTGTCAAACCTGTGCCGGCTTTCTGCAAGAGCACTTCTGCTAGTCCCACTCCCCCCACCCTTTCACCATAGTCCTGCAATTTTTTTTTTCCTTTGGATACTTACCAAATTCCCTTTTGAAAGCCACGATTGAGTCTGCCTCCACCACCCTTTCAGGCAGTGCATTCCGGATCATAACCACTCGCTGCATAAAAAAGTTTTTCCTCATGTCGCCTTTGGACCTTCTGCCAATCACCTTAAATCTGTGTCCTCTGGTTCTCGACCCGTCCGCCATAGATTCATTGAAATTTACAACACGCAAATTTGCCCCATCGTGTCCGTGCCGGCCGACAAAGAGCCTAATCCCACTTTCCAGCTCTTGGTCTGTAGCCCTGTAGGTTACGGTACTTCAAGTGCACATCCAAGTACTTTTTAAATGTGGTGAGGGTTTCTGCCTCTACCACCCTTTCAGGCAGTGAGTTCCAGACCCCCACCACCCTCTGGATGAAAAAATATCCTCTCAAATCCCCTCTAAATCACCTACCGATTACTTTAAAGCTTTGACCCCTCTGCTAAGGGAAATAGGTCCTTCCTACCCAGTTTCTCTCGATCTACTCTGTCCAGATTCATCATGATTTTGAACACCTCTATCAAATCGCCTCTTCATCTTTTCTGCTCTAAGGGGAACAACCCCAACCTCTCCAGTCTATCCACGTAATTGAAGTCCCTCACCCCTGGAATCATTCTCGTAAATCTTTTCTGCACCCTCACTAAGGCCTTCACATCCTTCCTAAAGTGTGGTGCCCAGAATTGGACACAATACTCCAGTTGAGGCTGAACCAGTGTTTTATACCGGTTCATCATAACTTCCGCGCTTTTGTACTCTATGCATCTATTTATGAAGCCCAGGATTTCAAATACTTTTTTAACCGCTTCCTCAACCTGCCATGCCACCTTCAATGATTTGTGCACATATACCCCCTTTAGGATTGTACCCTTTAGTTTATATTGTCTCTCCTCGTTATTCCTACCAAACTGTATTACTTTGCACTTTTCTGTGTTCAAGTGATAAGGAACTGTGTTCAGAATAGAATTATATAATTTACTGAATGTTATTACTGATAACACATTTAATACCATTAGTACTGTAAACATTAGGATACTTAGTCTTTCTTGGGGTAATTCTCTTTCTTTAAGACTGTGTGTTCTCCTTTTGGTAACAGTGGTAGATCCTGTGAAGTACAACAACTTACATTAGTGACACTCTTTCAATGCAATAATTGCCCCCAACAGCAACTTGCATTTATATAGCACCTTTAACATATTATACAGAAGTTACAGCACAGAAACATACTTTGTCCTTGTGTTTTTCCTATCAAAGTGGATAACTTCACATTTATCCACATTATACTGCATCTGCCATGTGTTTGCCCACTCACTCAACCTATCTAAATCGCCTTGCAGCATCTTTGCATCCTCCTCACAACTCACAATCCCACCTAGTTTTGTGTCGTCAGCAAAGTTGGAAATATTACATTTGGTTCCCTCATCCACATCATTTATATATATTGTGAATAGCTGGGGCCCCAGCACTGATCCCTGTGGTACCTAGTAAATGATCCGATGGCACTATTTTGAAGAAGAGCAGGGGAGTTATCCCCGGTGTCCTGGGCCAATATTTATCCCTCAACAAACATCACAAAAACAGATTATCTGGTCATTATCTCATTGTTGTCTGTGGGAGCTTGCTGTGCGCAAAAATGGCTGCCGCGTTTCCGACATTACTACAGTGACTGCACTTCAAAAAGTACTTCATTGGTTGTAAAGCACTTTGGAACGTCCTGAGGTTGTGAAAGGTGCTATATAAATACAAGTCTCTCTTATTGTTCATTACAGATCTGAGGAGGAGTGAAGAGCGTGGGGAGTTCCTCCAGCCAGTCACCTTCCTGTTGCTGGTTCTCTGTTCGATGTTACTATACTTCATCACCTCCCTCATGGACCCGGGATACGTCACATTTGACGATGAACTAAAGGTAAATCGATCTCCGTCCGGCTCAAACTGAAACGGGTCGATAGGGCTGCATTAGTCTTCAACAATAACAACAACAACTTGTATTTATATAGCGCCTTTAACATAGTAAAACGTCCCAAGGTGCTTCACAGGCGTGTTATAAGAGAAAAGTACAGTTCTGGTCGCCGTATTATAGGAAGGACGTGATTGCACTGGAGAGGGTGCAGAGGAGATTTACGAGGATGCTGCCTGGAATGGAGAATCTTAGCTATGAGGACAGATTGGATAGGCTGGGTTTGTCCTCCCTTGGAACAGAAGAGGCTGAGGGGAGACCTCATTGAAGTGTATAAAATTTTGAGGGGCCTGAATATAGTAGATAGCAAGTGCCTATTTCCCTTGGTGGAGGGGCCAATTACGAGGGGACAATGGTTTTAGGTGGTTGGTGGAAGGTTTAGAGGGGATTTGAGGAGAAGCTTCTTCACACAGAGGGTTGTGGGGGTCTGGAACTCGCTGCCTGGAAAGGTGGTAGAGGCAGAAACCCTCACCACATTTAAAAGGTGCTTGGACAGACACTTGAAGTGCCGTGACCTGTAGGGTTACGGACCTAGAGCTGGAAACTGGTATTAGACTGGATAACCTCTTGTTGGCTGGCACAGATACGATGGTAAGTACTTTAGGGAATCTAATACGGCCAGAGTGATCTCCTGGACTAGTTTTGATCGCCTGGATGGGTCGGAGAGGAATTTTCCCAGACCTTTTTTCCTCTATTGGCCTGGGTTTTTGTCTTTTTTTTTTGCCTCTCCCAAGAGATCGCATGGCTCCGGGTGGGGTGGAGTGTAAAGTGTTGCAATACATGAGTTGTGTGGGGCGGACTGGTTGGGCTGGATCCTCTTTACCTGTCCGCCATTGTTCATTGTTCATAGGTTTTATATGTAACCTTCAGGGCTGCTGACCAAGGGTCGTGTGGCACAGGCACGATGGGCCGAAATGGCCATCTTCTCGCTGTAAATTTCTATGTTTCTATATAATTGCCTTCGAGGGGATGCAAGGAAGGTTCACTCGATGGATTCCTGGCATGAGAGGGTTGCCCTATGAGGAGCGATTGTGTGGATTGGTTCTATACTCTGGAATTTAAAAGAATGAGAGGTGATCTCATTGAAACATACAAGATTCTGAGGGGGATTGACAGGGTAGCTGCTGAGAGGTTGTTTCCCCCTGGCTGGAGAGTCTAGAACTAGGGGGTCATAGTCTCAAGATAAGGGGTTGGCCATTTAGGGCTGAGAAGAGGAAGAATTTCTTCTCTCAGAGGGTTGTGAATCTTTGGAGTTCTCTACACCAGAGGGCTGTGAATGCTGAGACATTGAGTATATTCAAGACTGAGATCAATAGATTTCTGGACACTAAGGGAACCAAGGGATCGGAGATCGGGCGGGAAAGTAGAGTTGAGGTAGACTATCAGCCATGATCTTATTAAACGGTGGAGCAGACTTGAGGGGCCATATGGTGTACTCCTGCTCCTAGTTCTTGTGTTCAGCACAGAAACAGGCCATTCGGACTAGCTGGTCCGTGCCGGTGTTTATGCTCCACACGGGCCTCCTCCCACCTTACTTCATCTCACCCTATCAACATATCCTCCAGAGACGTGAGCACAAAAATCAGGCTGGCACTTCAATGAAGTACTGAGGGAGCACTGCACTGTCGTTGGTACTGTCTTTAAGATGAGATGTTAAACTGCGGCTCCGCCTGCCCTTTCAGGTGGACATAAAAGATCCCAGGGGAAGCCGATGTCCTGGCCAATATTTATCCCTCAATTTATCATTAAAGATTATCTGGTTATTATCACATGGCTGTTTGTGGGAGCTTGCCGTGTTTCCAAGAATAAAACAGTGACAACACTTCAAAATGTACTTAATTGGCTGTAAAGTGCTTTGGGGCATCCAGAGGATGCCCAGAGGAAGTTGTTTCTTTCTCCCGGAAACCTACCAGGGGCTGGGAAACTTCTCACTCAGCTTCAGGTAACCCTACAAATTAAATCCCTAATGGTCAGGCTAGTCACAGCTAGCCTGCACCCAAGCTCCCTGGGCTGTAGCAAGTGGGTGTGACTCTGTAGGCAGAGAGTGCACCCCATAATGGCAGCTAGTCATTATCCTGCCATTCACACTCTATCATGACTAATATTTTTCTAACTCCTGGCATTACAATTTGAATTCGGCTCATCATCCCTTTTGTCTCTCTAATCTCTCCTGCCTTCCACCCTATCACAGACCTTCCCTTTTGTTCTTTCTTCCCCTCCCCCTTTCAGTGCTGGTTAAGAATCTGTTCTTTCCGAACACTCTCCAGTTTTGACGAAGGTCATCGACCTGAAACGTTAACTCTGCTTCCTCTCCACAGATGCTGCCTGACCCGCTGAGATTTCCAGCATTTTCTGTTTTTATTACAGATTCCAGCATTTGCAGTGTTTTGCTTTTCTCCCTCATGTACTTATCTAGCTTCCCCTTAAATGCATCTATGCTATTCGCTGCATCCACTCCCATGTGATAGCGAGTTCACTAATATTCACTCGCTTGTTCAACATGAAAACTTTTAAAATAATTAAAGTGCCCTGGATGCTATTTTGAAGATTTTGAGTTTTTAATTTCCTGATGGTTTTTTGCTGGTTCCTCACAGACCCGGGTTGCTCGATCGAATCAGGGTGCTGGGGATGAGAAGGAACAGATGATCCCTGTGGTACAGAAAGCACAGAGACTGAGGCGCTGCGGCTATTGCATGGTCCAGGTGGGATTCTTCACCTTTGGAGCACATTGAAATTATTTATGTCTTGGCAAATGAAAATTCATCATCTGAAAGAAAAGAAAGACTTGCATTTCTATAGCGCCTTTCACAACCTCAGGACGTCCCAAAGCGCTTTACAGCCAAAGAAGTATTTTTGAAGTGTAGTCACTGTTGTAATGTAGGAAACGCAGCAGCCAATTTGCGCACAGCAAGCTCCCACAAACAGCAATGAGACAATGACCAAATATTTTCATGATGTTGGTTGAGGGATAAATAATGGCCAGGACATTGGGGAGAACTCTGCTGCTGTTCTTTGAAATAGTGTCATAGGATCTTTTATGTCCACCTGAGAGGACAGATGGGGTCCTGGTTTAACGTCTCATCCAAAAGACAGCACTTCCGACAATGCAGCGCTCCACTCCGCAGTACTGCCCCTCCGTCAGTGCGGCGCTCCCTCAGTACTGCCCCTCCGTCAGTGCGGCGCTCCCTCAGTACTGCCTTTCTGACAGTGCAGCGCTCCCTCAGTATGGCCCCTCCGACAGTGCGGCGCTCCCTCAGTACTGCCTTTCTGACAGTGCAGCGCTCCCTCAGTACTGCCCCTCCGTCAGTGCGGCTCTCCCTCAGTACTGCCTTTCTGACAGTGCAGCGCTTCCTCAGTATGGCCCCTCCGACAGTGCGGCGCTCCCTCAGTACTACCCCTCCGACAGTGCGGCGCTCCCTCAGTACTGCCCCTCCGACGGTGCGTTGCTCCCTCAGTACTGCCCTTCCGACAGTGCGGGGCTCCCTCAGTACTGCCCCTCCGACGGTGCGTTGCTCCCTCAGTACTGCCCCTCCAACAGTGCCGTGCTCCCTCAGTACTGCCCCTCCGACACTCCCTCAGTACTGCCCCTCTGACAGTGCGGTGCTTCCTCAGTACTGCCCCTCCGACACTGCGACACTCCCTCAGTACTGCCCCTCCGACACTCCCTCAGTACTGCCCCTCTGACATTGCAGTGCTCCCTCAGTATAATTGTATAATTAGAATCAATCTGATTATTGGTTATTGATACTAGTGGACCTCTTGTGGCGTTGCTCGTGGTGATGTTCTGATTGATCTTCATTTCAGTCAATCAGAAACTGCAATGCCCGAAGCGTGACACAGGAAGTGTGACACGATGCAGGAAATCGTCCTGTGTTTGATAGAGATAACTAGGTGTAATGGGTTCCTAATCTAACACTGAAGAATTAATTATCTGTATTTTCCGACCACTGTGAATTTCCAGCATTTTCAGTTTTTATTTCAAATTTACAGCATTCACTTTTTTTATTGTAAATTTGATTAATTTTTATTTGTTGTGGTGGGATTTGATCCCATGACCTCTGGGTTTACCAGAACCAGGCAGAAAAGTTTGAATAATTGAAACACTACATTTGGTAAACTTTAGTTTTGCTGCAGAGCAGCTGATTAGAACTACAACAACTTGCATTTATATAGTGCCTTATATTTGACACCGAGCCACATAAGGAGATGTTAGGACAGATGACCAAAAGCTTGGTCAAAGAGGCAGAATTTAAGGAGCATCTTAGAGGCGGAGAGGTTACGGAGGGGATTCCAGGGCTTAAGGCCTAGGCAGCTGAAGGCTGGTGGAGGGATTAAAATCGGGGATGTTCAAGAGGCCAGAATTGGAGGAGGGCAGGGGTCTCTCAGCTGGAGGGGCTGGAGGAGGTCACAGAGAAAGGGAGGGGGCGCGGAGGCATTTGAAAACAAGGATGAGAATTTTAAAATTGAGGCGTGAAGAATGTAAAATTTAATGAGTTTCCTTTGTTCCAGCAGCAGCCCATGCGATCCAAGCACTGCCAGTCCTGTCAGCACTGTGTGCGTCGGTACGACCACCACTGCCCCTGGATCGAGAACTGTGTGGGGGAGAGGAACCATCGCTTCTTCGTGCTCTACCTGACAGTGCAACTCGCCGCCCTGCTGTGGGCCTTCCACATTGCGTGGTAAGGGTCTGCCTCAGCTTCTACCAAGTGGGTTAGGAGGAGTGGGTGGGTTTTAGTGCACGAGGGAGAGAGCCTGAGATACCAACTGCGATCCTCCCCTTTCAATTTTTAGCCATCGAACCTCTTGTCGGTTGAGATTTCTCAGTTGGACTATTAAAGGGAACATATTTACATAGGAACATAAGAAATAGGAACAGGAGTAGGCCATACGGCCCCTTGAGCCTGCTCCGCCATTCAATGAGATCATGGCTGATCTGATCTTGGCCTCAACTCCACTTTCCTGCCTGTTCCTCATAACCCTTGTCTTCCCTATAATTCAAGAATCTGTCTATCTCAGCCGTGAATATATTCAATGAGCCAGCCTCCACAACTCTGGGGAAGAGAATTCCAAAGATTCACGACCCTCTGAGAGAAGAAATTCCTCCTCATCTCCGTCTTAAATGGGCGACCTCTTTATTCTGAAACTATGCCCCCTAGTTCTAGATTTCCCCACGAAGGGAAACATTCTCTCTGCATCAAGCCCCCTCAGAATCTTATATGTTTCACCTCTCATTTTTCTAAACTCCCAATGCGTATAGGCTCAACTTTTCCTCATAAGACAGGAGGAGGGAATTCAGCCCCTCTAGTGTGTTCTATCATTCAATTCAATCATGGCTGATCTGTACCTTAACTCCATTTTACCGCCTTGGTTCCCTAACAAAAAATCTTTCAAATCTCAGTTTTGAAAATTTAAATTGACCTGAAAAGCTTTTTGTGGGAGAGAGTTCCAGATGTCCATTTCCCACTGGACTGCAGGTGGAGTGTGTGAACTTGCGATCATTACAATGTTAAGCCCACCAAGCATCTGCTCATGTATCCTCTCTCCCTATGAGCCACCTTAGTCTAATTCCAGGCTCCTGCTCACTCCCTATGCCCTTTCATATCCCTCTTTTTCACATAACTATCTGATTCCTCTTTAAAATAATTTATGGACTCTGCTTCAATTACCGTTTGCGCCCGAAAATTCCACATTCTACCCACGTGGGCTAAAAATCTATTTCTAACATCCCATTTAATTCTTTTTGTGATTATCTTAAATGTGCTGTCTGCTTACAGTCCCACAAATCAGTGGGAACAAACCAACACTATTTACTTTATCAGAGACCATCCTAATCGTGAAAATCTCTTCCTATATCACACCTTAACCTTCTCGGCTGTAGATCTCAAATTTCTGTTCAAAACCACTCATCAATATTCCCTCTAATTTTTTTTTAAACGAGCTGTGCGGGCCATTCAATATTCTGCTGTTTTTCTACCTAATAGTTGGCTTCATGCCTGCATGGGACCTTCAGAGCGCTGCTCGGCCGTGCAGCTTAAAGGGAACATTGCCCCTCATCCCTGGTACCATCCAAATGAATCTGCACGGTGCCTTTTCTATTGCTTTTATACCCTTCCTATGACAGGGGCCCAATTCTCCAAACTGTGGCCTGACTAAAAGTCTTGCACAAGTTCAATATTGTTTCCTGGCTTTTGTACTCTATGCCTCTAGATACAAAGTCTGTTTTCCTTTTTTTCCAGCCTTATTGAGGTGTGAAAAAGACAATATTACTTAGTCACAATAGTAACTTTGCTCCAAATAAAACTGAATGCTGCACATTGTACAGGGGCATTAGCGCCTCTGAATGGTTTTTCAGTGGCTGTAAATCATCACTTGTTCCTCCCTTTTCCACGTGTGAGGGAGTCCAATACTAGGGGCCATCAATATAAGATAGTCACCAAGAAATCCAATAGTGAATTCAGGAGAAACTTCATTACCCAGAGAGTGGTGAGAATGTGGAACTCACTTCCACAGGGAGTGGTATAGATGCATTTAAGGGGAAGCTAGATAAGTACATGAAGGAGAAAGGATATGCTGATAGGGTGGGAGGAGGCTCATGTGGAGCATAAGAATGGCCTGTAATGAAAATTTTATGTAATTCCATTCTATAACCTCTCTATTGCCACCTGTTAATAAAATAAAGTATTGCATTTACAGAGCGCCATTTACAACCTCAGGACATTCCACTTTACAGCCAATAAAGTACTTGAAGTGTAGTCACTGTTGTAATGCAGGAAACGCAGCAGCCATTTTGTGCACAGCAAACTCCCACAACCAGCAATGAGATAAATGATCAGATAATCTGTTTTAGTGATGTCAGTTAAGGGATAAATATTGTCCAGGATACCAAGAAGAACTCCCTGCTTTTCTTCAAAATAGTGCCCTAGGATCTTTTATATCCACTCAAGAGTGTAGACGGGGTCATGGTTTAACATCTCATCCAAAAGACTCCCTCAGTACTGCCCCTCCAACAGTGCGGCGCTCCCTTAGTATTGCCCCTCCGACAGTGCGACACTCCCTCAATACTGTCCCTCCGACAGTGCGACACTCCCTCAATACTATCCCTCCGACAGTGCGACACTCCCTCAATACTGTCCCTCCGACAGTGCGGCACTCCCTCAGTATTGCCCCTCCGACAGTGCGGCGCTCCCTCAGTATTGCCCCTCCGACAGTGCGACACTGCCTCAATACTGTCCCTCTGACAGTGCGGCACTCCCTCAGTATTGCCCCTCCGACAGTGCGGCGCTCCCTCAGTACGGCGCTCCCTCAGTATTGCCCCTCCGACAGTGCGACACTCCCTCAGTACTGCCCCTCCGACAGTGCGGCGCTTCCTCAGTATTACCCCTCCGACAGTGCGGTACTCCCTCAGTACTGCCCCTCTGACAGTGCGGCACTCCCTCAGTACGGCGCTCCCTCAGTATTGCCCCTCCGACAGTGCGACACTCCCTCAGTGCTGCCCCTCCGACAGTGCGGCGCTTCCTCAGTATTGCCCCTCCGACAGTGCGGTACTCCCTCAGTACTGCCCCTCTGACAGTGCGGCACTCCCTTAGTACTGACCCTCTGGAGTGTCAGCCTAGATTATGTGTTTTAAGTCTGTGGAGTGGAGCTCGAAACCACGACCTTCTGACCCACGTGAGAGTGCTGCTCATTGAGCCACGGCTGACACTGTAATATTCTTCAATGTTGATGTTACTCGCAGGTCGGGGTTCCGTACTGAGGCTTTGTGGAAAGACTGGTTCCGGGTCAACACGTTCCTGCTGTTGGCGTTTCTGGTCATTATCGTGGTCACCGTGGTGGTGATGCTGCTGCTGGTGTCACACCTGTACCTGGTGTCCAGCAACACCACAACGTGGGAGTTCATGTCCCGCCATCGCATCTCCTACCTCAAACACTGCGGCTCCGAGGAGAACCCATTCGACCAGGGCATCCTTGGGAATCTCTGGACATTTTTCTGCGTCTGCAAGACAGTCGTGTGGGAGAGGATTTATTTTCGAGACGAGGATGAACTGGTTTAGTGAGTGGGTTATTTCTAATGCGTGGACTCTACTCTGACATTCTTTTCTGTCGCACGGGGATTGCATAATTTATCGTTGGCAATCTCATAACAGCCCCAAAATGCCAGGCTCAATGGCAGTGGGAGATCCACCCCTCAAGTGATAAGAGGGGGGGGGGGGGGGGGTGATTAGTCATCTACCCTCAGTCTGGGGGGAATGACCAAAGGAAAGAAGCATAAAGACAGCAAAATGCTACACAAAGTGGAGGAGGGATGTAGATTGCCTGCTTTCTTTTCTCCCCTACCCCTTTTGCTTTCCCCCCATCTCTTGTTCTCTGTCTTTCTCTTTTCCCCCCCTGCGGCTCTTTTTCTCCTCCCTCTCTCTTTTCCCCCTCAAGTCTGAGCTTGGTTGTGCCTCTGTGAGAAAGCCAATTTCTGGGGGAGGGAGAAGAGAATATTAAAAAAAAAGATCATTTGCCCAGGATCACTGTCACTGACTTGCAATCTGAGTAGTTGTCGAGTAGAAAGGGATAAGGGGGTAAAAAAAAAAAAAGAAGAGCAAGGAGAGAGGGGAGCAAAAGTGATCTTTGAGGAATTGTGACCGAGGTCTGAGCATGTATTGCAGTTATGAGATCATCCTTTATTAACACTACTGCACTCAAAGATTAAATGTGCACTGATTGCTCATTTATCGAACAAAATGCACTACATTTTAATAAAATAGGAGCCGCTCCTATTTTTTTGGATGTTCTGAAGTATTAAACAGTTTAACATTTAGATAGTTAGAAATTAGGGACTATTTTGCTGTCCACTTGAATCATAATATTTCACCCTGCAACTCCTTTGCTGATATTTAACCTTTGCCCAGGCCTTAAAAAGTGTAATATTTTTCCAAAATTTCTATAGATTTTCACCTGGATGTACCAAAACCCACTGGACCATATTAGGCAGGTGAATCTATATGCTGTGTTCATTTGTAGAAGTTGTGGAATTTGAACTGCTGCAGAAATCAGGAATTAGGACTTATGGCAGCCGTGGCTCAGCGGGTAGCCCGAGTGAGAAGTTTGTGGGTTTAAGTTCTACTCCCGAGACGAGCACAAAATCTAGGCTGACACTCCAATGCAGTGCTGCGGGAGTGCCGCACTGTTAGAGGTGCCATCCCGTCTGTCCTCTCAGGTGGACGAAGAGGAGCAGGGAAGTTATCCCCAGTGTCCTGACCAATCTCAATCAACATAACAAAAATGATCTGGTCATTAGCACATTGCTGTTTGTGGGAGTTTGCTGTGCACAAATTGGCTGCCGTGTTTCCTACATTACAACAGTGACTACACTTCAAAAAGTACTTCATTGGCTGTAAAACGCTTTGGGACATCCTGAGGTTGGTCATGAAAGGTGCTATATAAATGCAAGTTCTTTTTTTATAAAGATCAGTCACCAATGGGGAAAGAGGGAGAGGGATTACCCATGAGGATTGTTCTCCATTACATATCCAACATTGGCTGCAACACTAATCCCCAGTGAGACTGCTGACCAGCCAGGAAACTCTGCATGTGTAGTGAGCACACCGTGTGGTTAAGAACATAAGAATTAGGAACAGGAGTAGGCCATCTAGCCCCTCGAGCCTGCACCGCCATTCAATAAGATCATGGCTGATCTGGTCGTGCACTCAGCTCCACTTACCCGCCTGCTCCCCGTAACCCTTAATGCCCTTATTGGTTAAAAATCTATCTATCTGTGACTTGAAAACATTCAATGAGCTAGCCTCAACTGCTTCCTTGGGCAGAGAATTCCACAGATTCACAACCCTCTGGGAGAAGAAATTCTCTCTCAACTCGGTTTTAAATTGGCTCCCCCGTATTTTGAGGCTGTGCCCCCTAGTTCTAGTCTCCCCGACCAGTGGAAACAACCTCTCTGCCTCTATCTTGTCTATCCCTTTCATGATTTTAAATGTTTCTATAAGATCACCCCTCATCCTTCTGAACTCCAACGAGTAAAGACCCAGTCTACTCAATCTATCATCAGAAGGTAACCCCCTCATCTCCGGAATCAGCCTAGTGAATCGTCTCTGTACCCCTTCCAAAGTTAGTATATCCTTCCTTAAGTAAGGTGACCAAAACTGCACGCAGTACTCCAGGTGCGGCCTCACCAATACCCTGTACAGTTGCAGCAGGACCTCCCTGCTTTTGTACTCTCGCACTGAAGGCCAACATTCCATTCGCCTTCCTGATTACCTGCTGCACCTGCAAACTAACTTTTTGGGATTCATGCACAAGGACCCCCAGGTCCCTCTGCACCGCAGCATGTTGTAATTTCTCCCCATTCAAATAATATTCCTTTTTACTGTTTTTTTTCCCCCCCCCAAGGTGCATGACCTCACACTTTCCGACATTGTATTCCATCTGCCAAACCTTAGCCCATTCGCTAAACCTATCCAAATCTCCTTGCAGCCTCTCGGTGTCCTCTACACAACCCGCTTTCCCACTAATCTTAGTGTCATCTGCAAATTTTGTTGCACTACACTCTGTCCCCTCTTCTAAGTCATCTATGTATATTGTAAACAGTTGTGGTCCCAGCACCGATCCCTGCGGCACACCACTAACCACTGATTTCCAACCGGAAAAGGACCCATTTATCCCGACTCTCTGCTTTCTGTTAGCCAGCCAGCCAATTCTCTATCCATGCTAATACATTTCCTCTGACTCCACGTACCTTTATCTTCTGCAGTAACCTTTTGTGTGGCACCTTATCGAATGCCTTTTGGAAATCTAAATACACCACATCCATCGGTACACCTCTATCCACCATGCTCGCTATATCCTCAAAGAATTCCAGTAAGTTAGTTAAACATGGTTTCTCCTTCATGAATCCATGCTGCGTCTGCTTGATTGCACTATTCCTATCTAGATGTCCCGCTATTTCTTCCTTAATGATAGTTTCAAGCATTTTCCCCACTACAGATGTTAAACTAACCGGCCTATAGTTACCTGCCTTTTGCCTGCCCCCTTTTTTTTTTAAAAACAGAGGCATTACATTAGCTGCTTTCCAATCCACTGGTACCTCCCCAGAGTCCAGAGAATTTTGGTAGATTATAACGAATGCATCTGCTATAACTTCCGCCATCTCTTTTAATACCCTGGGATGCATTTCATCAGGACCAGGGGACTTGTCTACCTTCAGTCCCATTAGCCTGTCCAGCACTACCCGCCTAGTGATAGTCTCAAGGTCCTCCCTTCCCACATTCTTGTGGCCTGCAAATTTTGGCATGGTTTTTGTGTCTTCCACTGTGAAGACCGAAGCAAAATAATTGTTTAAGGTCTCAGCCATTTCCACATTTCCCATTATTAAATCCCCCTTTTCATCTTCTAAGGGACCAACATTTACTTTAGTCACTCTTTTCCGTTTTATATATCTGTAAAAGCTTTTACTATCTGTTTTTATGTTTTGCGCAAGTTTACCTTCGTAATCTATCTTCCCTTTCTTTATTGCTTTTTTAGTCATTCTTTGCTGTTACTTAAAATGTTCCCAATCCTCTAGTTTCCCACTAACCTTGGCCACCTTATACGCATTGGTCTTTGATTTGATACTTTCCTTTATTTCCTTGGTTATCCATGGCTGGTTATCCCTTCTCTTGCCGCCCTTCTTTTTCACTGGAATATATTTTTGTTGCGCACTATGAAAGAGCTCCTTAAAAGTCCTCCACTGTTCCACCATTTAGTCCTTGTTTCCAGTCTACTTTAGCCAACTCTGCCCTCATCCCACTGTAGTCCCCTTTGTTTAAGCATAGTACGCTCATTTCTGACATAACTTCCTCATCCTCAATCGGTATTACAAATTCAACCATATTGTGATCACTCATTCCGAGAGGATCTTTTACTAGGAGATCGTTTATTTTTCCTGTCTCATTACACAGGACCAGATCTAAGATGGCTTGCTCCCTTGTAGGTTCTGTTACATACTGTTCTAAGAAACAATCCCGTATGCATTCTATGAATTCCTCCTCCAGGCTACCCCGTGCGATTTGATTTGATTTGGTTCCTGCTGTCTCTTCAGTACCATGATGTGCTAAGCACAAACTGCTGAATGAACCCTGATGGAATTTCAACTGAAATGTTTCCTTTTCAAGTATATATCCAAATCCCTTTTGAAAGTTACTATTGAATCTGCTTTCACCACTTTTTCAGGTAGTGCATTCAAGGTATTTTCATATTCTTCCATGGGCTCACTCCCTCCCAGTCTCTGCACTCCAAGTCTGGCCTCTCGTGCAGCACCGATTTCCTTTGCTCCACCATTGGCAACCGTGCTTCCAGCTGCCTAAACCTCTCTTTTCCTTCAAGATGCTCCTTAAAAAACCTACCTCTTTGACCAAGCCTGCCCTCAGATCTCATGTGGCTCAGTGTCAAACTTTAAGCTCCTATGAAGCACCTGGGGATGTTTTACTACATTAAAGGTGCTATAGAAATGCAAGTTGATGATGTACAATGTAGTCCTTTTACGATGCACTAACTTTGCCTTTATGAATGTGATTTGTTCAGATTACTCATCCACTCCTCCCTGCAAATTTATTCATTTTAAAAAGCAATGCAATCTTACCTCAATCTGCTGCTGCGCAAGTAAACGGGTTCATGTAGTTGAGAAGGTCTGCACTGAAATTCAAAATATAGCATTGTACACAAGTAGAGTTTCCATTGTTTTTTCAATCCAGAACCGCAAGATCAGAGAAAATTGGTCAGTGCATTTCGCCCAGTAATGAGCTATTGGTGAGTCACCAGCAAATATTTAATTCTCTCCACCTCGGGCATTTGGCTAGTTTGTCACTGTTAAATTCAAGCATGAACACGACCAATGGGAATTTGGTGAAGTATGATTGTATCTGCCTCAAATTGTTCCTGTACATCCCAATCTCAAAAATAGCAGTGATGGATCTACAATATGCATGGTGCAAATGCAGGGATCAAATTGTTCAGATTTATCATCTGATTTCAGACACTGTGGTGATAGTCACTGCTTTTCCATGCAAACAGTGGAGATTATACATTATTTTAGTCTCTATGAATTAAATTGTACCATTTTAAAATGTAAGCTAGCAGATCTCTTGTGACATTACAAACAAGATAGTCTGAGGTACAGATGAATGAGGCTGATATTTGGGTGGGGGTGGTGGTGCAAGTTCCATTGCATTCATACCTGTTGCCATCAGGAGGCAGCATCACCCCAGCTCATTGCCTCTATTGGCAGAAATGGGAATGGTGCAATAATGCAATAATAAATGGACTTGCTCATTTCGTGTTTATCCCCTATAATTGTTTGACTCCAAATGGAATGGTACAACCCTGGATGTATAACCCCTTAATGTAGATTTGAGCTACTGTATTGCTAAACAATTGTGTATCTTAAAATCCCCATCTTTTCCCCTATTAATAGAAACATAGAAAATAGGTGCAGGAGTAGGCCATTCGGCCCTTCTAGCCTGCACCGCCATTCAATGAGTTCATGGCTGAACATTCAACTTCAGTACACCATTCCTGCTTTCTCGCCATACCCCTTGATCCCCCTAGTAGTAAGGACCTCATCTAACTCCTTTTTGAATATATTTAGTGAATTGGCCTCAACAACTTTCTGTGGTAGAGAATTCCACAGGTTCACCACTCTCTGGGTGAAGAAGTTCCTCCGCATCTCGGTCCTAAATGGCTTACCCCTTATCCTTAGACTGTGACCTCTGGTTCTGGACTTCCAACATTGGGAACATTCTTCCTGCATCTAACCTGTCTAACCCCATCAGAATTTTAAATGTTTCTATGAGGTCCCCTCTCATTCTTCTGAACTCCAGTGAATACAAGCCCAGTTGATCCAGTCTTTCTTGATAGGTCAGTCCCGCCATCCCGGGAATCAGTCTGGTGAACCTTCGCTGCACTCCCTCAATAGCAAGAATGTCCTTCCTCAGGTTAGGAGACCAAAACTGTACACAATACTCCAGGTGTGGCCTCACCAATGCCCTGTACAACTGTAGCAACACCTCCCTGCCCCTGTACTCAAATCCCCTTGCTATGAAGGCCAACATGCCATTTGCTTTCTTAACCGCCTGCTGCACCTACATGCCAACCTTCAATGACTGATGTACCATGACACCCAGGTCTCTTTGCACCTCCCCTTTTCCTAATCTGTCACCATTCAGATAATAGTCTGTCTCTCTGTTTTTACCACCAAAGTGGATAACCTCACATTTATCCACATTATACTTCATCTGCCATGCATTTGCCCACTCACCTAACCTATCCAAGTCGCTCTGCAGCCTCACAGCATCCTCCTCGCAGCTCACACTGCCACCCAACTTAGTGTCATCCGCAAATTTGGAGATACTACATTTAATCCCCTCATCTAAATCATTAATGTACAGTGTAAACAGCTGGGGCCCCAGCACAGAACCTTGCGGTACCCCACTAGTCACTGCCTGCCATTCTGAAAAGTACCCATTTACTCCTACTCTTTGCTTCCTGTCTGACAACCAGTTCTCAATCCATGTCAGTACACTACCCCCAATCCCATGTGCTCTAACTTTGCACATCAATCTCTTGTGTGGGACCTTGTCGAACGCCTTCTGAAAGTCCAAATATACCACATCAACTGGTTCTCCCTTGTCCACTCTACTGGAAACATCCTCAAAAAATTCTAGAAGATTTGTCAAGCATGATTTCCCTTTCACAAATCCATGCTGACTTGGACCTATCATGTCACCTCTTTCCAAATGTCTCTAAATAGCTCATCAGCTAGGAGAGCAGGGCAATTACAACTCACTCACCCCATAATGATATAATTAACAATACAATTCAGCCAACAGAAAGGACATATCTGCTGCATTGAAAATAGAGCAATCCTCCCCATTATTAATCTATTGGCAAAAAATATATTCTGATAAATCTGTCCGAGAACTGTCTAGCCTTTCAGAATTTAAAGGGAAAGAAAGGGAGAGGGAGGGGATTCTAAATTAAATCATTGGTTAGAATGCAGATTACACAGGTTATATATTTTTTTCATGACTGATACTTTTATAATAGTCTTTAATTATTTTTAAAAACTTCATGAACAGGTTGATTATATTCTTATTCAAATATTGGACTGTTTTATTTTTGGACTGGAATCTTATACTGTCACTGAGCTGTTATCAAATTATGTTCTGGGAAAAATATTGATTAAAAAGAATTTAAAATTCTCACTATAGTTTGTTTGAAAAAAGTCATTTGCTTTTTAATAGTTTTATCCACAAATACAGTTTTGTGGTCAGAGAATAGAGTTTTCAATAACTAGCACAACTCGCATGATACAACTCAAGTTAGATGAAATGCCATTTTTATATGAATATAAAATTTGAGCCAATCTGTGTCAAAGTAGAGTCTGGATAATGTCTGCGAGGGATTGCACGTTGATAGTGAAGAGGAAGGAGCGAAGGATTGACCTCGGGATACACTGGAAGAGTACATGAGAGAAGAGAAGCCATTGGCAGCACTGTAGTGCTTGCATTGAGTCAGGCAAGAGTGGAACCAGAAGAGTGCAATGCCTTGGCAATGGATTCCAGAGGAGACATTGGAAGGAAGATGGCGGGATTGGTGTCAGTGACGTATGTCAAGGATGATAACAGTGCAAACATCATACTTCATATTTTGATATCTTCTGCTGCTGGCAATTGATGCAACTCTGGAGAGGTCTATAAAAATAATTGAAGGGCTGGATAGCATGAGATTATTTCAGTTTCACAGAATGGGGAGGACCTCAAGACATGAGCTTAGGAATAGACTGGATATTGGGCAGTTCTTCTTTTCCCCAGAGAGCAGTGAGCCTCTGGAATGTATTGCCGGCTGGTGAGGTGGGTGCTCTGCAGACTCTCTGCCTTCAAGAGGCAGCTGGATCTGTTCTTAAAATGGGGCAGAGATCACATCTTTATAGATAACACCTGGTCTGGTTTTGATCACCCGAGTGTGTCAGAGACATTTTCCAGAGTATTATTTCCCTGGGTTTTACTGTACGTGTGTAGCTGCAGATAAATTCATAGGCTTGGAAATAGAGATGAAGAGTAACTCGGGAATGCTTGGCTAATTCTCTTTAATTTTACTATACTAAATTTGTCATAAAATACAAGCCATAAGTTACATTAATAAATATGAACAATGTTCTGTGCTTCATCACATAAAATGAACCAAGTTCCCATCAATCTCCATAGTGTTTTTCATACAAAATTAATCTTATAGATCTAAATATAAAGTATATTGTTTAAGCAAATAGCTGGATAGGTTTCCTTCATATTTAAGCAGTACTCCTGGCTTTCAGAATGACATGTTTTTAATCCTCAGGACAACACATCACCTGTGGCTAGAAGGTCAGGGCAGAGCAGAAACCTCCTCCCAAGCCTCTGCCAATGGGAGTATTTAACAGCAGCCCAAGGATGAATCTGCCTCAGATTTTCTTCCCTGGCAGGTACCTAATCTTCCACTCACAGGAGAGTCGAGATCAGAAAACATGGATATGGTGAAAGCTTGGATCACATCCTCCATTATTGTTGCATGTTAATCTCGGGTCATTCTAATATCAGTGCTGATATCTTCCTCTGCCTCACTTTTGATTAGTTTATAAACATGTTTTAGAAACTAATTAAAAACATAAGGAGTGTTTAAAGTTAAGTGCAATAGTTTAAAATGACTTATTTCCCCTACATAGCCAAGGTATATAATGAACATACCCAGCAGGAGTTAGAAGGCAAGCCACAGCAGTGAGTTGGAGCTTTAACAACGATCAGATGCAATTCTTGGACTCAACTGATGTGGAGACAGGCCAGACACATTTCCCACAGAGGGGGAAAGGAAAGTCAGTCACTGGGATACAGTCCAACTGTCCTTGAAGCATCCACAGGAGCCTGGGTGCAGCTCTCCAGCCCGTCCTCTCGCTCAGGAAGGTACGTGGTGCAACAAAAGAGACCAACACAAAATAAGTTAAAAGGCTACTTGAATCTATCCAGAGTGAAACAAATAGGAGAATAAAAAGGAGGCTGAAATAGACACTTCCCAATTTGCAGGTGGTGGACAGGGAGAGATGAAGTGAACAAACTCCTCAATTATTTAACCCCCACCTAGACAAAACAGTAAATTTTATAACTGACCATGTGACATTTTACTGTGGTTACCAGGTTTCAAATCCTCCCGATTCATGTGCAAAGTTGCTGGCAATCATTGCCGATTTGGCCCGGTCCTCACTGCACTGCATGGCACTGTACATGGAGGGAGGAAAATTGACCAGGCCAGTCTTGCCCCAGAGAAAGATCTCTTGTATCTCTGATCGCAGACCAACAATGATGGAAGCTTTAGGAGATTGAGGATGAAAGGAGGAGGACGGTGAGATGAGGCAGTGGCAGGGGGGGGAGGGGGGCGGGGTGAGGGAGAGGTGTGCATGCAATTTATCACAACCATTTCCCAGACCAAAAAAAAAATCAAAATTGTGTAAAAAGTGCTTGGAACAGGAAGCTCCTTTGCAGAATCACTTGAGTGCACTTTAAGTTGGAGGCCAGTGATGGACATCTGAATATATAAAAACCTGACCTAGCAATCCTTCAGTTTGTCCTGAATTTAACATTATGATTTAATTTATCTCAATACAAGTCCACCTGTTACTCTGGGAGTCACTCCTTCCCACTGCTACGGTGTAGTTCATTTCCAAATTAATGGATCATGTCATCTATTCCCTATAATGGTAAAGTTCACACATTGATTCGGGAAAGGAAATAAAATACATTCATAGAATGAAACTCTGAGGCCCAGTATTCTGGTCACCTTAGAAATTAAATCACCATTCAATTCACCATGGAAGCGAGCAGCAAATGTTTTAAGGTTCGCAGCGACAAGACCTCGGTTCGCCCTATTGCAAGCAGTCAGTGTTCTCATGAGGTATGGCACGTCAGCACATGGGAGCCCAGCGCAAGCCAATCACCTTATTAGAGGTCAGCCACATAGTCAAACCCTTCAAACATTGCTTGTTCCTGTGCAGTTAGTGGCTGACAGTCACAGGACGGCGTCAGGACTGGTTTCTGGGCAGTGAACTCTTCATCGAAGTTTCGGACATCGTTTAGGCCACTTATTTTTGGGATAAATGGCGGCTTTACTCTTCGAGCAAACAGGGCCTCCCAGTCCACTTCCTGTGGGACAAAGTTACAGATGAGGATGCCTGAGTTCTAGGTGAATTTTTTTTTTCAATAAATGGAAACTACACACCAAAACAAAGACATCAAATTACATTCAACATACTGCAACGATGCACATGTATAAAATGGTGAGACATAGCAGCATTACCCACCAGGTGCTCTGACTTGTGTGGAATATGCCACTACCAATTACAGGGATAGTGGACAAAATCCCCTTCCCCGATTAAATGCACAACTAGTAGGAAAAAAAAAAAATCTTAAAAACATTTTCCAACCTGCTGGACTCAGTTCAACAATTTATCAGGGTCATTAACGAGAGGGCACAGATTTGCGGTGATTGGCAATAGAACCAGAGGGGAGAGGAGAAAAAAAATCTTTATGCAACGAGTGGTTAGGATTTGGAACGCACTGCCTGATAGGATGATGGATACAGATTCAATAGTAGCCTTCAACAGGGAATTGGATAAATACTTGGAGAAAGAATTGCAGGGATATGGGGAAAAAGTGGGGCTAATTGGATTGTCTTTGAAAGAGCCTGCGCAGACTCAATGTGTTGAGTGGCCTCCTTCTGTGCTATTCTATGATTCTATAACCACTGCTCCCATTTTTGCAGAGAGCAGGTGCTGGTAACGGTTCTGCTGTTGCCATTTACAGCTTCGAGACCGACCTTTTGTTCCTTTACTTGTCCCATTACAACCCTCTTTGGCCTTGCACCATCATCCCTTGTCATTTAGTCTCTCCTGCCTTCCACCCTATCACAGACCTTCACTTTTGTTCCTTCCTCCCCTCCCCCACCTCTGTACTTGCTTAAAACCTGTTACATCTTGAAACTTTTTTCCAGCATCTACAGTGTTTTGTTTTTAGAATCATGTCCATTGATGGCCATTCCGCCCATCGTGCCGACTCTTTGGCAGAGCTATCCAATTAATCCCACTCCCTCGCTCGTTCCCTATAGCCCTGTAATTTTTCCCTTTAAGTATTTATCCAATTCTCTCTTGAATGTTACTACTAAATCTGCTTCCACCATCCTTTCAAGTAGCACATTCCAGATCATAATTTGCCATATAAAAAAAAAAGTTTCCTAATGTTGCCTCTGGTTCTTTTGCCAATGATCTTAAATCTGTGTCCTCTGGTTAGCAACCCTTCTGCCACTGGAAAGTTTCTCCCTATTTACTCCATCAAAACCATTCATAATTTTGAACACCTCTATCAACCCTCCTCTTAACCTTCTCAGTTCTAAGGAGAACAATCCCAGCTTCTCCAGTCTCTCCACATAACTGAAGCCCCTCAGTCCCACTCTCCAAGGCCTTGACATCCTTCCTAAAGTGTGGTGCCCAGAATTGAACACAATACTACTGAGGCCTAACAAGTGATTTAGAAAAGGTTAGTTAGCATAACATCCTGGCTTTTGTACTCTATTCCTCTATTAATAAAGACAATGTTTTCTTTCTGAAACATTTGTCTAGTTTGTTTATTTATTTGGCTCATGGAAACCTACTCGAGAGCTAGATACCTACAAGGTGAGCAAAAGCAGATTGGGTGACTTGCCTGCAAACCTCACCCTTCCTTCCTGCATGGTCCCCAGTCAGTACTTTCCCCAAGATGCCACACCATGCTGGGAAATGGCAGAAGCAACCACACACCCTTTCACCCCATCACATGGTGCTACATCACCTGAACCAACAGTTCACCCAAGGTGTCACAGAATCGAACAGCAGAGGTGATGACCATTCAGCCCATCATACCTGTGCCAGCTGTCAAGCTATCCAATTAGTCCCACTCCCCTGCTGCTTTCCCCGTAGCTCTGCAATACGTGAACCCCCAGATCGCTGTTCCTGCATCGTCTTTAAAATTGTACCATTTAGTTTATACTGCCTCTTCTCATTCTTCTAAAATGCATCACTTCACACTTCCCCACATTAAATTTCATCTGCCTGGTATCTGCCCATTTCACCAGTCTGTCCATGTTCTCCTGAAGTCTGCTCTGTCCCCCTCATTGGTTATTACATTTCCAAGTGTTGTGAAATTATGCCTCCTATATCCAAGTCAGTAACATATATTAAAAAGAGCTTTTTTAAAAAAAAAGTGTCTTGCTACTTCTTACTTACTGTGTCTGTATAACCAGTAACTGGGGGTTGGTTATAAGCAATTCTTGAGTTCCAAAAGGTTGGCAAGCTGGGAACCCCCCCTCACCCATTGTAAATAACTCACCCTGAAATACAGCTCCTTTTTCACCTCTTCTGCATCCTGTTCACCACCTCCCAGACGGCATTCGGGATTCTTTCTCAGAAGCTGGAACAATGGAGGGGAGATAAAAATGTCACATGAAACTCCTTGTGTAACTTTTATTTCTTTTAACCTTCTCTTCTGATAGGCTGTCCACAAATAAAGAGTTGCAATCCTGTTGGACTGACCTTTCTTATGACTGAAATGGCCTCTGTTGAAAGGAATCGTGGGTAGCGAACTTCATCGTTGACAATGGTATCAAACACCTCGTCGTCGTCATCTCCCGGAAAGGGGCACTGCAAGTAACCAAACGCACACTGAACCATCTTCCAGATTATATTAAGATCGAGTGGATGGACGAGGCCCAGTGGTGCAAACAAATTAGTGCAGTGATGCATTGGGCAACGGAAATTCGGGAACCTTCCATTTTCTTTACTCCATGTTTCATCACGGACCAGTTTCATTTATAAATGTGCCAAAAGGGAAGGAAAATAATTTATTTAAACCGAGAGCAAATCAACCTCCTCTGGCGTTGTCAGAGAGCTGGAGCAGATCATCTACCTGCCTTCTCAATCTTAATGTTTTTCCAAAGCACTCCTTTAGATTTAATGGAAGTTCACTTGCAAGACTTTAAAAATATATATTTATTTACCCCTTTCTTTGCCAGCCAGGAGATGCTCCCAGCCCTATGCTTTACAAACAGCCTGTAGACGTGAGAGACAGGCACTGGGAGGCACACTTTCAGGCCAACGCTGTTCTCAGCACCTCCCCGCAGCTGAAATCGGAAACCTGGCATGGGGAAATGGGCCTCCAGCAGCTATTAACCTGCACAGCACACTGCTCTAGGAACTGTCGAAGATCTCACCTCTCCCACCAGCATTTCATAAATGAGGACGCCCAGACCCCACCAGTCAACCGCTCGTGTGTACGAGGTCTCAGTCAGCACTTCCGGAGCCAGGAACTCTGGGGTTCCGCAAAACGTGTTTGTGAGATCGCCAAAGCCCATTCCTGCAAACAGACACGTCTCAATTACTGTATTACAAAGAGACTTGTAGGTCACAGCATTCACATGTATACAAGACGACAGCAGTCTAGGAGGGTCACAGTCTCAGGTAGTTATTCCTTCAACAGCATATATAAAAAATTGAGAATCACTCCAGTGTGACATAAACCTTCATTTGGGCATCATTGAGGTGAGATTGGCAAAAGACCCAGAGATTACATGAGGAAAATCTATTTTAGGCAACGAGTGGTTAGGAACTGGAATGCACTGCCTGATAGATGGTGGATATAGATACAACAGCAGCTTTCAAAAAGGGAATTGAATAAATGCTTGAAGGAGAAACAAAATTGCAGGGCTATGGGGAAAGAGTGGGGGAGTGGGACTAACTGGATTGAGTGGGGGAGTGGGACTAACTGGATTGTTCTTCGAAAGCCGGCGCAGACTTGATGGGCCGAATCTGCTCCTCCTGTGATGTACTAGTCCATGATTTTGTGTAATTGAAGTTATAATATTTTATTTCCCGTCTTTGGTTGCCATTTTCTTGCACAATTCCTGACTAACAGGACAGGAAGGAGTCCTGCTCCTAAAGCATCCAGCCTGGTGTACTCGGCTCTTGTATTTTCCGTGATCCTGTGGGGTCCACTCACTTCCTCCCACAATAGGACAGCTGGGATCAAGAACTGCTCCTTTGGTTGAATCACAATACAGAGACAGGCCGTGTGCAACTGCACAGGGATACAGCAGCAACATATTGCAACACACTCCTTTTAAAACAGTAAAGAAGAAATGTCACAGTTACAAAAGAAAACACAGGAAACATCCAAAAGCAAAATACTGCGGATGCTAGAAATTTGAAATAAAAGCAGAAAATGCTGGAAGCACAGGTCAGGCAGCATCTGTGGAGAGGGAAACAGAGTTACCATTTCAGGTTGATGAACCTTTCGTCAGAACAGGAAAAGTCCAGCAGGTCCATACAGCCAAATCTGTCCTAGCAGGATATAACATACACCATCACTGCCCCAGGAAAAGCAAAACTTTGGCCAAATTAGCAAAAATCCCTGCGAAATTCCTCTAAGCCCTGAAGGTAATTGAGCAAGTTTCAGGAGTCTCCCTCCTTCCCACCCCCCCCCCCCCACCCACAAAAAAAAAGCATACATCATGCACCTCACAAACCCACGACCTCTACCAACTAGAAGAACAAGGACAGCAGGCGCATGGGAACACCACTGCCTCCAGGTTCCCTGCCAAGTCACACATCATCCAGACTTGGAAATATATCACCATTCCTTCATTGTCACTGGGTCACAATCCTGGAGCTCTCGCCCCAACAGCACTGTGGGAGCACCTTCATTACACAGATTGCAGTGGTTCAAGGCGGCAGCTCACCACCAGCTTCTCAAGGGCAATAAATGCCGGCCTGGTCAGCATCGCCCACATCCTGTGAACAATATATATTTTAAAGTGTTCAGCTGCCAGAAGGAAGTGTTGCTGAGAGGCAGCAGTTTTTGCTGGAGTCACCCCTTGGTTTGGTCCTGTCGGTTAGTGAACAAGACAGCGTGAGCCACAGTTGTCATCTGCTGACCATCTGACAGAGGCTGCCAAAAGTCCCACCCCAGAGAAACCATCTGTTGTAAAGAGCTCCATCTAGTGGTTTGTCTGAGGACAGGGAAAGTGTCAGCCAGCAAATGAAAAGCACAAACATAAGCTAAAAGCTAGAATTCAAAGTCAGCCTTTGATCTGGATCCAAATCAACTTCATCTCTTTCTATTCTTACAAGTTTATTTTTTACTTTGTTGATGTAATTCTCTCCTGTAACTTTTACAACTTTTCAAGCAAGTGCATTATTTTAATATAGAATCATAGAATAGTTACAGCACAGGAGGACATTCGACCAGTTGAGCCAGTGTTGACTCTCTGCAAGACCACTTCAGCCAGTCCCACTCCCCCGCCCTTTCCCCGTATTCTGCAATTTTTTTCCCTTCAGGTACTTGGCTAATTCTCTTTCGAAAACCATGATTGATTCTGCCTCCACCACCCTTTCAGGCAGCTCATTCCAAATCATAACCACTCGCTGGTTAAAAAAGTTATTTTTCGTGTCGCCTTTGGTTCTTCTGCCAATCACCTTAAATCTGTGTCCTTTGGTGCTCGACTCTTCCTCCAATGGGAACAGTTTCTCTGTCTATCCAGACCCCTCAAGATTTTGAGCACCTCTATCAAATCTCAGCTCAGCCTTCTCTGCTCCAGTCAATCCACATAACTGAAGTCCCTCATCCAAGGAACCATTCTTATAAATCTTTTCTGCATACTCACTAAAGCCATTCAATTCTGGGCACTGCACTTTAGCAACAATGTGACAATACTCCAATTGAGGCCAAACCAATGTTTTATAAAGGTTTGTCACATCATCCTTGCTTTTGTACTGTATGCCTCTATTTATAAAGCTTATTTTTTTCTCCCATCCCAAAGTATCCTTCAATTTTCCTCCCTTCTCTTAAAAGTCACCGACTCTTGCTGGGGGGGGTGGTGTGATCCGACGGCCCTCTGGTACCTCACTACACACAGCCATCTCTCATTTCCGAACCTGGATAGTTGTGGTGCCTGTCCATTCAACTATGGGGGACATCGCAGTCAAGCCCGATGCTCTTCCCATCCAACACCTAGAGATCAACTAACCGAGAATGAGAATGGAACTAATGCTACACTGGGTGGCTCCTCCACTCACTGGGCAATTGAGGAAGTTGATAGACCAAAAATGAAAATGGAGGAACAGAAAAAGCTGGAGGGTCAGTATCTGTAAAGAGAAGAGCCAGTCATGTTTCAGGCACATACCCATCGTCAGAACTCTACATTAAACAACCCATTATTTAACACGGCTTACTTCAAGGGAAATGGGAAGTTTACCTTCTTTACAGAGCCCAAAGTCACCAATTTTAACATAACCGTCAGCATCCATCAACAAATTGTCCAACTTCAGATCCCTGCGAGAAACGGAAGCAAAAATCAGAGAGAGATCCACACTCAGTTATGTTTATTACACTGCAGGTAGAAGTGAAGCATTTGGTTACTTGGCAAGTCTTCAAGCAATCACTTGCTCGTAAAATATTCGCAGCGGTGCGGCAATTTGCAATCGTTGAAAATACGAATAGAAGCAAATGTATTTGTTTTTAAAAACATGCTGATTGTACTGTTAAAATATAGGCACAACATACTGTAATGGACAGTAAAAATCAGATGCAGATTCAGACCTGCAAATCCTCCAATAGCAAGTTTCCATACACTTGTCTCAAAAGAGGCTATATTTCCTACATTACAGTTACTACACTTCAAAACATTGGCTGTAAATGCTTTGGGATGTAACAAGGCTGTGAAAGGCTCTGTAGACAGGAAAGTCTTTTTTCTTTCTTGTATAAATAAGAGTCTTAGAGATTTCCATCAATGTCACTTTCAACCTCAGCCAGCCGAATAAGGCGAGTTGGTTCACAGAGCTTCCCACATTCATGTGAAGCGGACACAATGGAACTGGTCATCTTTATTCTTCTCTTGCCCTCCCCACCCTTTCCGGTTCAACAGAGTTCCTGCATGCCACAGATCCCGCCTTCTAGTAGCTGGGATTGGAATTCCCAAGAGTCACTCAATGACAGAAAATAGCAGCCAAGGCTAAAGTGTGAACTTTCAGTCATACAGAATGAGTGTCCAGTATTTTATTGAAGCAGTTTCTAAGCTCACCTTTATGTACAAATTCTTTGAAAATGACTAAGCTAGTGAAGATCATCAGTGTATTTAAGCAATGGTTACCTGTAAACTATATTTTTCTCATGTAGAAATTGCAATCCCAGGATAACACAAGCGGCATAAAACCTGGAGAAATACAACAAATTAATCAGATCATTCACTAAACCAACGATAATTTGATTACAATAATAAATGCAGATACTTGCCAAACTCATCATCCGACTGACAATTAAGACAAGATTGGGCAAAGTCACAGGAAAAATTATAGATCATTCAGGCTAATGATTGAATGTCTTGGAGCTCATCATCTAAAAAAAGTTAGTTCATGGGATGTGTGCATCGCTGGCCAGCATTTATTTTTTATTTTTTTTAATTCGTTGCCAATCTTTCCAATTCTCTGTCAGATCATCTTGTCAGACCACAAACGCCAGAGGTCACCCCGCACACATCAAGGATCACTCTGCGCCAATGCTCCCAGCCAAAAGGCCTAGAGCCACTGCACCGTTCCTGGAAGTACTGCAATACTAGGTTCGTGCCATGGAGGCGGATGGGCCAGGCCCCCCACACACCTCCCTAATTGCCCTTGAGCAGGTGGTGGTGAGCTGCTTTCCTGAACTGCTGCAGTCCGTGTGGTGAAGGTGCTCCCACAGAGCTGTTAGGGAGAGAGTTCCAGGATTGTGACCCAGCGACGATGAAGGAAGAGACAATATATTTCCAAGTCAGTATGCAGGTGGTGGTGTTCCCATGCACCTGCTGCCCTCGTCCTTCTAGGTAGCAGTCGTCATGGGTTTGGGAGGAGCTGTTGAAGAAGCATTTTAATCCTAATTCTCCATCCCCTTGCCATAGCCTTATTCTAAGTACATATCTTTTAAACATCTCAATTAATTCTACATCCAAGATCTTGTGAGTAATGCATTCCAGATTTTCACAATCCTTTATTTGAAGAATTTTTTTATGTTTGAATTTAATGTTCTTGTTTTGGATTCTCCTACTAGGCAGCAATCGCCATTCACTAAATTGTGACTTCTCTTCATTATTTCTAACACAATCAGATCACCCTTCCAACCCTGAATGTGAGGGAACATAACCCAACTTAGTCACTTAGATATCTAAATCATTTCATCTCATCTTTATTTTTCTCAGTCAGTAAGGCAACAGATTTTTGTTAGTTCTGGTTACCAATTTATCACCTGACTATTAACTGTTACAAGGATAAACTTTAGAGAGTTAGGGTGACTTACCAAAGAAAAACAGGTGTAGGTCAGGGAGGTTTTTAAAAGTTATTGGATATAGATAAAATAAAAATGGGATTGAAGGACATGCCTAAAAATACATAGGCAAGAGTTAGGGTAGGTGCCAGAAAATATTTCTCCCATCAGAAAGCTGTCATTCTTTTGAACAAGTTACTGACAGCTGTAAGAAGTATGATTATGCTACAGTTCATTAAACATAAGAACATAAGAACATAAGAATTAGGAACAGGAGGCGGCCATCTAGCCCCTCGAGCCTGCTCCGCCACTCAAGATCATGGCTGATCTGGCCGTGGACTCAGCTCCACTTACCCGCCCGCTCCCCGTAACCCTTAATTCCCTTATTGGTTAAAAATCTATCTGTGATTTGAATACATTCAATAAGCTAACCTCAACTGCTTCCTTGGGCAGAGAATTCCACAGATTCACAACCCTCTGGGAGAAGAAATTCCTTCTCAACTCAGTTTTAAATTGGCTCCCCCGTATTTTGAGGCTGTGCCCCCTAGTTCTAGTCTCCCCTCTCTGCCTCTATCTTGTCTATCCCTTTCATTATTTTAAATGTTTCTATAAGATCACCCCTCATCCTTCTGAACTCCAACGAGTAAAGACCCAGTCTACTCAATCTATCATTATAAGGTAACCCCCTCATCTCCGGAATCAGCCTAGTGAATCGTCTCTGTACCCCCTCCAAAGCTAGTATATCCTTCCTTAAGTAAGGTGACCAAAACTGCACGCAGTACTCCAGGTGCGGCCTCACCAATACCCTGTACAGCTGCAGCAGGACCTCCCTGCTTTTGTACTCCATCCCTCTCGCAATGAAGGCCAACATTCCATTCGCCTTCCTGATTACCTGCTGCACCTGCAAACTAACTTTTCGGGATTCGGCGCCTCACAACTTGAGCCGCCTCGGGGAAATCCCCTCCGTGCCTTTCAGTTCCGCGCGGAGGGGTTTCTTGTACGGGCTGCTCCTGCACACTCTCAACTTTGCCATCCTCGCCTGCCGTCCGGACACGCCATGGCGTACCATCTTGCCGTCCGGAGGAGGCGGGGGTCCCCGATGGAGGGCACTCTACGCAGGGGTCCTCCCACTATTCGTCGGGGACTTGGCCTGGAGGGTGGTGCACGGAGCAGTGCCGTGCAACAAATTTTTAAGCCGGTTCACGGACTCCCAGGCCGCCTGCAATTTCTGCAGGTCTGGAGGAGTCCGTGTTCCATGTTTTTATTGAGTGCACAAGGTTGCAGCCCCTGTTCCATTATTTGAAGGGGCTGCTCCTGAAATTCTGGCTGCACTTCAGTCCCACTCTCCTGATCTTTGGGCACCCTGTGCGGAGGGGAGCGGGTAGGTCCGAAGGCCTCCTCGTAGGACTGCTCCTGGGCACGGCCAAGGGTGCCATCAGCCGGTCCAGGCAGCGGGCGGTCGAGGGGGTCGTTCAACCTGACTGCCTGCCTCTCTTCCGCTCTTACATCCGGTCCAGGGTGTCCTTGGAGATGGAGCACGCGGTGTCCACCGGTACGCTCGCGGCCTTCCGCGAGAGGTGGGCACCGGAGGGACTGGAGTGCATCATCACGCCCGGCAACCAAATTTTAATTTGATTTTACGTTTTAAAGTTTAATTTGTTTTAATTGCCGGTGTTTTTAGTGTCCCCTTCCCTTTTATAGGGGGCACTGGGGAAAAATTGTGATTTTAGTGCCCAAAAAAAAAACAAAAAAAGAGAAAAAAAAACACCCAAAAAAAGGAAAAAAAGGGCCTTGTAAATGTCTGGTGTGTCACCCAGGTCGGGTGGCACGGTTTAATGTGTTTTGTTTTGCAGATAAACTCCAAAAAGAGTTTCATGCACAAGGACCCCCAGGTCCCACTGCACCACAGCATGTTGTAATTTCTCCCCATTCAAATAATATTCCCTTTTACTGGGTTTTTTCCCCCCCAAGGTGGATGACCTCACATTTTCCGACATTGTATTCCATCTGCCAAACCTTAGCCCATTCGCTTAACTTATCTAAATCTCTTTGCAGCCTCTCTGTGTCCTCTACACAACCCGCTTTCCCACTAATCTTTGTGTCATCTTCAAATTTTGTTACACTACACTCTGTCCCCTCTTCCAGGTCATCTATGTATATTGTAAACAGTTGTGGTCCCAGCACCGATCCCTGTGGCACACCACTAACCACCGATTTCCAACCGGAAAAGGACCCATTTATCCCGACTCTCTGCTTTCTGTTCGCCAGCCAATTCTCTATCCATGCTAATTCATTTCCTCTGACTCCGCCTACCTTTATCTTCCGCAGTAACCTTTTGTGTGGCACCTTATCGAATGCCTTTTGTCTGCCCCCTTTTTTAAAAAAAAAAAGAGGCATTACATTAGTTGCTTTCTAATCCGCTGGTACCTCCCCAGAGTCCAGAGAATTTTGGTAGATTATAACGAATGCATCTGCTATAACTTCCGCCATCTCTTAATACCCTGGGATGCATTTCATCAGGACCAGGGGACTTGTCTACCTTGAGTCCCATTAGCCTGTCCAGCACTACCTCCCTAGTGATAGTGATTGTCTCAAGGTCCTCCCTTCCCACATTCCCGTGACCATCAATTTTTGGCATGGTTTTTGTGTCTTCCACTGTGAAGACCGAAGCAAAATAATTGTTTAAGGTCTCAGCCATTTCCACATTTCCCATTATTAAATCCCCTTTCTCATCTTCTAAGGGACCAACATTTACTTTAGTCACTCTTCCATTTTATATATCGGTAAAAGCTTTTACTATCTGTTTTTATGTTTTGCACAAGTTTACCTTCGTAATCTATCTTTCCTTTCTTTATTACTTTCTTAGTCATTCTTTGCTGTCATTTAAAATTTTCCCAATCTTCTAGTTTCCCACTAACCTTGGCCACCTTATACGCATTGGTTTTTAATTTGATACTCCCCTTTATTTCCTTGGTTATCCATGGCTGGTTATCCCTTCTCTTACTGCCCTTTTTCACTGGAATATATTTTTGTTTTGCACTATGAAAGAGCTCCTTAAAAGTCCTCCACTGTTCCTCAATTGTGCCACCGTTTAGTCTGTGTTCCCAGTCTACTTTAGCCAACTCTGCCCTCATCCCACTGTAGTCCCCTTTGTTTAAGCATTGTATGCTCGTTTGAGACACTACTTCCTCACCCTCAATCTGTATTACAAATTCAACCATACTGTGATCACTCATTCCGAGGGGATCTTTTACTAGGAGATCGTTTATTATTCCTGACTCATTATACAGGACCAGATCTAAGATAGCTTGCTCCCTTGTAGGTTCTGTAACATACTGTTCTAAGAAATCCCGTATGCATTCTATGAATTCCTCCTCAAGGCTACCCCGTGCGATTTGATCTGACCAATCGATATGTAGGTTAAAATCCTACATGATTACGGCCGTCCTTTTTCACATGCCTCCATTATTCCCTTGATTATTGCCCGCCCCACCATGAAGTTATTATCTGGGGGCCTATAAACTACGCCCACCAGTAACTTTTTCCCCTTACTATCTCTAATCGCCACCCACAATGATTCAAAATTTTGTTCATTAGAGCCAATATCGTCTCACAACTGCCCTGATATCATTCTTTATTAACAGAGCTACCCCATCTCCTTTCCCTTCTTGTGTATCTTTCCGAATTGTCAGATACCCCTGTATGTTTAATTCCCAGTCTTGGCCACCCTGCAACCACGTTTCAGTAATGGCCACCAAATCATACCCATTTGTAATGATTTGTGCCGTCAACTCATTTACTTTGTTTCAAATGCTGCGTGCATTTAGGTAAAGTGTTTTAATACTAGTTTTTAAACCATGAGTTTTTAGTTTTGACCCCTCCTGCAGCCTCTCTACATTTATTCATATTGTCCCTTCCTATCACCTTGTGGCTTACACTTAACCCAGTGCTACTCTGCTCTGTTGCCTCCTGCCTTTTGCATCCTTTCTTGGGGTTCTGTTCATCTGAGCTCTCACCCACTCTAACTAGCTCAGAGCCCTCTCCTGGGTTCCCATCCCCTGCCAAGCTAGTTTAAAGCCCTCCCAACCGCACTATCAAAACCACCCGCGAGAACATTGGTCCCATCTCTGTTGAGGTGTAACCTGTCCAACTTGTACAGGTCCCACCTACCCTAGAAGTGGTCCCAATTGTTCAGGAAACTAAAGCCCTCCCTCCTACACCAATGTCCCAGCCACGTATTTATCTGACTAGCCTTCCTATTTCTACCCTCACTAGTACGGGGCACTGGCAGTAATCCCGAGATTACCACCTTTGAGGTCCTGGCTATCAATCTTACTCCTCGCTCCCTAAACTCAGCTTTCAGGACCTCACCCCTCTTTCTACCTATGTCATTGGTACCAATGTGGACCACAACCACTGGCTGTTCCCCATCCTTCCCCAGAATGCCCTGCAGTCGCTCAGTGACATCATTGACCCTTGCACCAGGGAGGCAACACACCATCCTGATGTCACTTTTGCTGCTGCAGAAGCACCAATCTGCTCCCCGAACTATTGAATCTCCTATCACTATAGCCCTTCCCGTCTTCTTCCTCCCACCCTGTGCAGCTGAGCCACCTACGGTGCTGTGAACTTGGCCCTGGCTGCACTCCCCAGAGGCATCACCGCCCTCGCCAGTAGTCAGAATATGCCTCGCCATAACTCGTGTGCGACATTCACCCATTCCCTATCCTCCTGTACCCTTTTAATCTGTGGGGTGACCAACGCCTGAAACGAGCTATCCACGTACCTCTCGTTCTCTTGGATATTCCTCAGTGCCTCCAGTCCTCGCTCAAACTCCGAGACTCAGCGCTCGAGTTGTAGGAGCTGGAGACACTTCCTGCACGTGGTCATCCCCGTTGCGGGAAGCATCTAGTAATTCCCACATGGCATTAAGAAGTCCTGTGGCACATTCCTGACAGAAGACACTGCCGTGTATCAAGAGGGTGTGCGTTAGATAACCATAGTCTTCTGCAGCTTGCTGTGGACTCAGGGAGCAACCGCCTCTGAAATTGTTCAGTGGTTTCTTTTTCTTGAATTAGAATTACTCGTGGTTGGGAAGGATGGTGCACAAGATTCCACTATTATTGTAATATTAGTGGCTGGGGTGAGCATTGATGAGCCCAATGGATTTTTCTCATCTTTCTTTTCATGTTTGTATGAATAACATTTATTTTATGCTTCCTGGAGTTGATTTTATTTACTCCACAAGCCTGAACACAAAATCTTGGCTAACAGTCCAGTGCAGTACTGAGGGAGTGCTGCACTGCAAAGCACTTTGGGATGTCTTGTGATCACGAAAGGTGCTATATAGATGCAAAACCTTAAAAAAAAATATTCATTTAGGATGTGGACATCATTGGCAAGACCGCCATTTGTTGGGGGGGGGGGGGGGGTGTGGGGGGAGGAAGGAAAGGGGGCAGGGTGGGAAGAAGGAGGAAGCAAGGAGAGGGGGGGTGGAGAGAGAGAGAGAGAGAGAGAGAGAGAGAGAGAGAGAGAGAGAGAGAGAGAGAGAGAGAGGAGGGGGGGGGTGGAGAGAGAGAGAGAAGAGAGAGAGAGAGAGAGTGGGGGGGTG